>NC_053023.1:560728962-560945314 GCF_003073215.2 Triticum urartu
GGCAAAGTGGACATGGAAGACCCATGGTATGATTTTCACCCCAATATGGTGCATGGGGACTCCAAGGAGGTTCACCTGGATATATGCATTACCAAGTTAAATGTTGATCATTATTCTTCGCTCAATGTAATCCTCTGTCTAAGCATGTGGTGACTTCTTATTTATATAGTATAGAACCTTCCATGCATGATCTTGCTCTATTAGAGTATCACGCTTGAATAAAAGTGTATCTATTTATGGTTTTGTCTAGAATATTCCATGTATGATTTTGCTCCATTAGAGTTCTCGCTTGCCATTTATGAGATTAACTGAGAATTTTTACTACAGTACTGGTGAAAGACTTATGATGAACCATTTCTTACATCTCCTCTGCCCCCTTCCAAGTCATCCTGATTTAATCCCCCCATCTAGGTGTATAAGAGAATGGTTAATACTTAATAGTATAGCCAACTGTTGACTATAAGAAAGTGCCATGTCATCTATAGCCAACATGTATAACAATCGATACTCAAAAACTAATTCTTAAAGATCATTTCTTGCAAAGCACAATAAGTGTTATTTCTTCACAAGTTTTGGATGCAGGTTGAACATGTCGGATTTCGGGTTCCGGCAGACCCTTGAGGTTTGAACACTGGGGTGCGCGCGGAGATTTCGCCTCCTACCTACCTGCACCCCTCCGCCTCGCTAAGATCTAGGCTATGGAAAGAACAACACAAGAGACACAGGGTTTATACTGGTTCGGGCCACCGTTGTGGTGTAATACCCTACTCCAGTGTGTGGTGTGGTGGATTGCCTCTTGGGCTGCTGATGATGAGCAATACAAGGAAGAACAGCCTCGCGAGGGTCTGTTCTTGGCTGGGGGGATGAACTGCTAGGAGGAGTTCGGTCACCCTTCTCTCTCTCTCTCTCTTTTCGATTCTCTCTCTGATTTCGATCTCCAACCGATCGATCAAACCCCCCCGGTCTCACACCACCTACCCTGGGGGTGGCTAGTCCTATTTATAGGCAAAGGCCCTGGGCCTCTTCCCAAATATTGAGCGGGAAGGGCGCCAACAATTGGCCATTTTGAAGGGGAACATCTGGTACACTTATCCTGACTAAAGTTGGTCCTCGCCTGCCAAAAACTCTGGTGGTGATGCTGGCTTGGGCTCCACAATGACTTCCTCCCTGTTGTTGGACTAGTCTTGGTCTCGTTGCACCGAAACTGGTGCCTTTGCTTGATGCTCTCGCCTGCGCTTGCTCCCTTTGCACCAAAGAGGAAAGGAGGACACTACGCGGCTGGCGCCCGCCTGGCACCTTTGGTCGTCATGGCTTGTGTCACGGGCACCTCGTGAGGTACCCCGCCTTGATCTCTCCGCCTCCTCACGGGCCAGCCTGATGAGGCCGTGCCTGAGGAAGCTCCGTGTCGTCCGCCCCGCGAGTGTTGATGAAGATGGGCCGTGCTGGGCCCCCTTTTGAGCCACGCCGCAGGCCGCAGGCACGCATGTCTGGGGACCCCCGTTCCCAGAATGCCGAGAGTAGCCCCTGGGCCCAAGGCACGCCCGGACTTGGCCGTGCAGGGAGGCGGAAGGGCAAGAGCGAAGCGCCGGGGGCCCTAATAGCCTGCGGCCTTGGGCGCCGCGTGGCGGTTGATTGGACGTGAGCGCCTTAGCAACTGCGCGAGTTGATTAAGGAGCGGCATCTGCCCAGGCTTTGCTTTTGCTTTCTCCGGTTGCTGCTCAGATCCCCTTTCTTGCGCCTCTCCTTCCTTCCTCCAAAATTTCCAGATCTACTCCGGCCGCGTGACCTAGGAAGCCATGGCGCCTCGTCAGTCCCCGGCCGTAGCTTGGTACTCGTCTGCCCTGGACTCGCCGAACGTGTCAGAGGCGAGCCTCGCCCGGTTGCGCCGGATGGCGGGGGCGCGGGGCATCGACGGGGAGAAGGTGTTCAAGGCCGGCTCCGCCACCCCTGAGGGCCAAGGGAGCACCTTCTATCCGTTCTTCGTAAGCGCCATTGCTGCTGGCCTGGTGCCTCCCTTCTTCGAGTTCTTGTTCTCTGTCCTCCGCCATTATAAGCTACAGGCTCTGCATCTCCACCCCAACTCCGTCCTTCTCCTGGCAATCTTCGCCTATTACTGCGAAGTTTACGTTGGGGTGCAGCCCTCAGTGGCCTTGCTGCGCCACTACTTCTACCTCCGGACCTCTCGCGGTCCTGCTTCCGCGTGCGGGAGCTTCATCGCGTACGGTGGCGCCATTGCCATTTCGAACCCTGGGAAAAGGATTGAGGGCTTCAGGAGCAAGTGGGGCTTGGCGGATGCTGGGCGCATCCACCCTCGGCTGATCTTGCCCACGGAGCAGCCCATGAGCTCCAGCGATTGGGGTCGAGCAGAGCTTGTGGACCCCCGCGTGAAGCTGGCTCGAGTGACTTGGGGATGATGCAGCCCGAGGGGCGCCCCCAACAAAGTAAGCTAACAACAGGAAATAAAAGGGATGCATGCCGCAGGGACGGACCCACACGGCCTGGGAATAATCCAGCCCTGGGGGGCGCTCCCAGCTGGAAATGAAACTTGAAAGATGTCACCTGATGATGTTGAGGACGAAGGAGTGTTGGTGTAGTAGACTCGGTGGGCTGCGGAAGCCGATCCTCATGAGCCCCCAGGCCTAGGGGCCTCGGGAGGCCCCGGAGGCGCTGGTGGCTCCTCGCGGACCATCTCCATCTCCGCCAGGGCTGCGGAACACCTGGCCTCTTGAGCCTCCACGATGTCCCTCATGAGGCGCTGGTACGTGGCGGGTGGACCTTCGCAGCGCCCCACTCGCAAGGGCCAGAGGCGCCCCAGAGAGGCGACTCGATTGAGCCCTGGTATGTCGATGCAGACGCATAGCCCACCATCCTCGCCTGGATGGGGAGCCACTGCTGGTAGGCGGCGGCCGCCTTTCATGACTCTTGACTCCTGTAGCTCCTGAATGGCCTTGCTGACGAACTCCTGAGGGTCTGGCTCTCCTTGCCTTACTCCTTCTTGAGGGAAACGTGCTTCGAAACACGCCTCCATGTGGTGCCCAAGCGCCTCCCTCGTGACCTTGGTCAGGTCGGTGGCCCTCCAGGGGAGAGCCCCCGAGCCCTGCCCGAGGAGGGCGCCGGGCGCACTTTCCTATGCGATGGAAGGAGGTTCCCCCTGGGCGGGCGCGGGCCCTGAGGGGCCTGCCTCCTGAGGGGCCGCGCCTGACGATGTCTTCTTCTTCTTGGTGGCGGTCTCGGGAAGCCTCCTGCTTCCGCGATCCGGGTCTTCCAGTGATGCGGCCTGAAAGGCTCGTTCCAGGGAACACACCGCGTCCTTCTCTTCACAGGGCACCGCGATGACTCCGCCACTTCCTGGCATCTTGAGGACGTTGTAGCCGTGGTGAGTTACGGCCATGAACTTGGCCAGCACTAGGTACCCAAGGATGGCGTTGTACGGCAGGCGAATGTGAGCGACGTCGAAGTCGATGAGCTCGGTGCAGTAGTTGTCACGTGGCCTGAAGGTGACAGGGAGGCAGACCTGCCCAATCGGGACTGTGGAGCCGTCGGTGACTCCGAAGAAAGGCTTGGTTGGCTGAAGCTGGCTGTAGGGCACTTGGAGATTGTTGAATGTTTCCACGGACAGGACGTTGAGCCCTGCCCCGCCATCGATGAGGGTCCTGGTGACCACCACATTGCTGATGATTGGGGAACAAAGCATCGGGAGGACTCCGGCTGTTGCCGCACACTTGAGCTGATCTGCTGAGCTGAACGTGATGGCGCACGCCGACCACCTGAGAGGGTGCGTGGCTTTGAGCTTGGGGAGGACTGCATTCACTTCGCGGGCGAACTGCTTGAAGATGCGATGAGAGGCTGGGGCTTGAGCCCCGCCCAGGATGTAGGCGATCGCGCGCGGCTCCTGGAAGCCCCCAGCCCCCTCGTCCTGGTGGCGGTCCTCGTTTCTCCTTGGCTGCGGCGGCAGCGGAGGGAGGCCTGCGTTGCCTTGCGGGCGATCCTCGCGAGGCTGATCCCTCCAATCTTCCTCGCGAGGCGGGTCTTGCTAGCGATCCTCGCGAGGTTGATCGCGCCACCCTTGGCGCGGGCCGCGGCCTTCCTAGCGTCCTGCGTTCCTTCCTCCTCCTAGACCGTAGCCCCGGTCACCGCGGTCGGGGCGACGGCCGATCCTTCCTTCTCACACGGCTCGGAGCTCTTGACATTCGTTGGTGTTGTGGGTGTGGAGGTCGTGGTACACACAGTACCGACTGCCCTTGGAAGGTTTGGGCTGATCTGTGCCCCGCTTGGTGGTTCTGCCACGAGCACGGCAGCCCCCTTGCGCTTCACATCCTTGGCCTTGGGCTTCTTCTCTTTTGGGTCTGCGGCAGGCAACTCGAGGAGGGAGAGACGCCCTTCCTCAGCCTTGGCGCACTTGGTTGCCAAGTTGAACAGCTCCAAGGAAGTGCACAGGTCTTCATGCATCGCCAGCTCCTCCATCTTGACATCGCGCACGCCGTCGGAGAAGGCTGAGATGATGGCCTCCTCGGTCACCTTGGGAATCTTGAGGCGTGCGTTGTTGAAGCGCTGGATGTACTTCTGCAGGGTCTCCCCGGGTTGTTGCTTGATGTGGCGCATGTCGCTCACGGCGGGTGGCCGGTCGCGAGTACCTTGGAAGTTGGCGATGAAGCGGGTGCGCATCTCGTCCCAGGAGGAGATCGTGCCTGGAGCCAGGTTCAGGAGCCAGGTGCGGGCCCCGTCCTTGAGCGCCATGGGAAACGAGTTCGCCATGACCTTCTCGTCTCTGTTGGCAGCTTCGATGCCCAGCTCATAGAGCTGGAGGAACTCCGCAGGGTCGGCCGTGCCGTCGTAACGAGGAGGCAGGTCTGGCTTGAACTTGCCAGGCCATGCGACGCTGCGTAGCTCGGTGGTGAAGGCACGGTAGCCTGCTGTGGCCACGGGAGGCCTTGGGTGACGGAGAGCTTGGTCTTGCATGTCCCCACGTGCTGCATCTGGGAGCAGCGCGGGGTCTTGACGTGCGGGAGCAGGAGCATGGTCGCGACATGCTGGAGCAGGGAGCGCCCGGGCAGCTTCTTGCGGGCGAGGGACTTCTTGGCAGCTCTGCTCTTGCCGCACTGGCACCTCACGGAGTGGGTTCCGCCCAGGGGCCACGCGCCTTGGAGCCATGGCGCCTTCTTGAGGAGGAGGCGGCCGGGCCGCCGCCGGAGCTTCGCCGCCTGCGCGGGGCGGGGTGCGGTGCAGCGAAACGGACTGCGCAGGAGAGCCCCCTGCGGCGCGGACGAGCTCGGCGACGCGGTCGAGCCATTCTTCGTAGACGTCGTTGACGGGACGGTAGCACAGGAGCTCGTTTGCCGCGATGAGCGCAGCTCGAGCCTCCATGGGTGCGCGGAGCACGCGGGACGAAGAACCAGCTGGGGTGAGCGAGGGAGTAGCGGTGCAGCCGTCTTGCCGCACGGACGAATGCTGAGACGACGCTTGCTGCTCGTCCCCCGCCGGGCCGGTGGCGGCGTTGACGGCAGGTGACGGGGAACGGCGAGGACGCCCGCCGACAGGAGCCGTCTGGGCGACGCGGGAAGCGAGAGCGGCCCGGTGCTCGGCGCGGGCCCGACGTGCGTCAGACATGGGCGCGATGGTCGGAGGAGAACGGGGTGGTGGAAGACGAATTCAGGCGCACCCCTACCTCGCGCGCCAAATGTCGGATTTCGGGTTCCGCCAAACCCTTGAGGTTCGAACACTGGGGTGCGTGCGGAGATTTCGCTTCCTACCTACCTGCACCCATCCGTCTCGCTAAGATCTAGGCTATGGAAAGAACAACACAAGAGACACAGGGTTTATACTGGTCCGGGCCACCGTTGTGGTGTGATACCCTACTCCAGTGCGTGGTGTGGTGGATTGCCTCTTGGGCTACTGATGATGAGCAATACAAGGAAGAATAGCCTCGCGAGGGTCTATTCTTGGCTGGGGGGATGAACTGCTAGGAGGAGTTCGGTCACCCTTCTCTCTCTCTCTCTCTCTCTCTTTGATTCTCTCTCTCTCTCTCTCTTTTCGATTCTCTCTCTGATTTCGATCTCCAACCGATCGATCGAACGCCCCCGGTCTCTCACCACCTACCCTGGGGGTGGCTAGTCCTATTTATAAGCAAAGGCCCTGGGCCTCTTCCCAAATATTGAGCGGGAAGGGCGCCAACAATTGGCCATTTTGAAGGGGAACATCTGGTACACTTATCCTGACTAAAGTTGGTCCTCGCCTGCCAAAGACTCTGGTGGTGACGCTGGCTTGGGCTCCACAATGACTTCCTCCCTGTCGTTGGACTGGTCTTGGTCTCGTTGCACCGAAACGGGTGCCTTTGCTTGATGCTCTCGCATGCGCTGGCTCCCTTTGCACCAAAGAGGAAAGGAGGACACTGCCCGCCTGGCGCCTTTGGTCGTCATGGCTTGCGTCACGGGCACCTCGTGAGGTACCCCGCCTTGATCTCTCCGCCTCCTCGCAGGCCATCCTGATGAGGCCGTGCTTGAGGAAGCTCCGTGTTGTCTACCCCGCGAGGCTTGGCCCCTCGCGAGGGTCTTGAGTCTATGTTGATGAAGATGGGCCGTGCTGGGCCCCCTTTTGAGCCACGCCGCAGGCCGCAGGCAGGCAAGTCTGGGGACCCCCGTTCCCAGAACACCGACAGAACAGTTGAATGTTTTTCTTGCAAAAGATACTTTTTTATCTATTTCACCCGGATGTTTGTGAGCTTTAGAGAAGAAATAATATCCGAAGAAACCTATCGATACTCGTTACACATGAGATGACCCCATCCTTTGTCAAAATAAACAACTCCCTGATCAATGCATTTCACTGTTCCGTGCAACGCACGGGCACCTTACTATATGTTAGTACGACCATAAATTTAACGAACATTATATATTGTACGGTAAATGCTCATGCATTTCACAAGAAATTATATCATTGAAAACTATGTTCAAATACAAATCCAACGATATAGTTTTTGTTGACATGCACTAACATTTTGTTAGTTAAATCTTCAGTCAAATTCAATGGGGACTAATAAACCATGACCGAGGTAGTACTAGTGTAGAGGGCGGCGCTGCACGGGAGTCTCACCCCGCTCGTGGCGCGGCTGTAAAGCCGTCATATCACAAAACCCCACCATTCCCAGTAATAAGTGGCCTGGTAAAATAAATGAACAAGCAACCATCACATCCCTCCGTCTTTTTTGCATTTCATCTCTCTGCATTTACTTTCTCCTGGTCATCTCGCACACTCGATCCCTAGCTACTACTCCCTCTGTCCAGGTGCATAGGGCGCCTAAGAGAATCCTAAAATTCCAAAAGTGATAGACGTAATTCAATTAAATGCTCCTCGTGTATCTAAACCGTCTCGTTTTTTCTGTTTGCTCTACCAGGACACGCTCCTTCCCCTAATCTCCCACCGGTCCACTTCCTAGTAATCTCCTGTGTGAAAGCAAATAGCATGCATGCATGGTGCTTTTGTGAGAGAAGGAAAGAGACAAGGCATGCATGGTCGCCAGGCGCTGATTAGACGAGTGAATTCTACTGGTGGGCCATGCGACGTGGGATTTTTCTTTTGCATGGGTTAGCCGAAACGGCCAGCATTATTGACAGGATTAATTTTCAAATTCAGTCCCGATTTTGAGGGAAATGTGGGCACACTCTCATCCAATCTCAACCCACCTAAATCGCAGATCTTTTTCTTAAGCGCCCTATGCACCTGGACGGAGGGAGTACTCCTAGTATCCCTAGCTACTATCTCCGTCTCGGTGAATAAGTCATTCACGTAGTTCTAGGTCGACGATTTAACTATCTAAATATGTATTATATGTGATAAAAATATATATATAGAAACTACATCCGTGTAGAAATCTAGTGATATACTTTTCATGACATGTACCACATATTTAATTCCTCAATCGATGACCTAGAACTACACGAATGGCTTATTCACCTAGACGGAGGTAGTACTACTCCTAGTATCCCTAGCTACTACTCCTAGGGCCAGTACTTTTGGTGGCTTAAAAAATAAGCCGTCTCTTCCCCAGCTTTTCCCATAAGACTAGTCAGAGTGGACAATAACATAAGGCACCTCACTCATTTATTTGGGCTTCTAAACTAATAGTACCTCCATCATGGTTTATTCGTCACCATTTGGGAAGATTTGGGTATTTATAGAGCAAAGAGGTGGTCCGGGGGGCACCAGAGGTGGGCACAACCCACCAGGGCATGCCTGGGCCTCCTAGCGCGCCCTGGTGGGTGGTCCCCTCCTCGGGACTCCCCCCAGGTGCAATTAGGGCCCAACTTATTCCTTCAGGCCCATAAAAAATCTCCGTAAAGTTTCGTGGCATTTGGACTCCGTTTGATATTGATTTTCTATGATGTAAAAACACGGAAAAAATGGAACTGGCACTTGGCACTATGTCAATAGGTCAGTACCAAAAATGATATAAAATGACTATAAAATGATTATAAAACATCCAAGATTGATAATATAACAGCGTGGAACAATCAAAAATTATAGAAACGTTGGAGACATATCAGCATCCCCAAGCTTAACTCCTACTCGTCCTCGAGTAGGTAAGTGATAAAAATAGAATTTTTGATGTGGAGTGCTGTTTAACATGTCATATCATATTCTTTTCTTTATAGCATGGACAATTGTACTTTTTATGTGACTCAAAGCAATAGTCTAGTGTTGACATAATAATTTAGATACTCAAGCATATCAACAAGCAACCATGTCTTTCAAAATATCAATGCTAAAATAAGTTATCCCTACAAAATCATATAGTCTTGTCATGTTGTGTCTTTCTAACACAAAGATTTATCATGCACAACCTCGATGACAAGCCGAGCAATTGGTTCGTACTTTTTAACGCGCTTCAGCTTTTTCAGCTCTTACTCAATACATGAGCGCAAGCCATGGATATAGCACTACGGGTGGAATAGAGTATGATGATAGGGGTAAATATAGAGAAGACAAAAAAGTAAGAAAGTCTCACATCGATGCGGCTAACCAACGGGCTATGGAGATGCCCATCAATCGATATCAACGTGAGGAGTAGGGATTGCCATGCAACAAATGCACTAAGAGCTATAAGTGTATGAAAGCTCAATATGAAACTAAGTGGGTGTGCATCTAATCCTATAATGAAAAATTCCCACTAGTATATGAAAGTGACAACATAAGAGACTCTCCATATGAAAAACATGGTGCTACTTTGAAGCACAAGTGTGGTAAAGGATACTAGCAATGCCCATTCTCTCTTTGTTTATTTTTTTCTCTTTTTTTCCTTTTCTTTTTCTCTCTTTTTATTTTCTTTTCTCTTTCTCTCTTTCTCATTGTCCGGAGTCTCATCCCGACTTGTGGGGGAATCATAGTCTGCATCATCCTTTCCTCACTAGGATATGAAAGTGACAACATAGGAGACTCTCCATGTGAAAAACATGGTGATACTTTGAGGCGCAAGTGTGGTAAAGGATACTAACAATGCCCTTTCTCTCTTTATTTTTTCTTTTTCTTTTTATTTTTTATTTTTCTTTTTTTACTTTTCCTCTTTTTTTCTCTCATTGTCCGTCGTCTCATCCCGACTTGTGGGGGAATCATAGTCTCCATCATCCTTTCCTCACTGCGCCACTGCTCTAAAAATGAATAATGATGATCATCACACTTCTATTTACTTATAACTCAAAAGAAATAAAAATTACAACTCGATACCTAAGAGAAAATATGAATCTATATAATGCCTCTGGCATGTACCAGGATGTGCAATGATCTAGCAT
Source organism: Triticum urartu (assembly GCF_003073215.2). NCBI lineage: Eukaryota > Viridiplantae > Streptophyta > Magnoliopsida > Poales > Poaceae > Triticum > Triticum urartu. The sequence continues at coordinate 560,738,745 of NC_053023.1, forward strand.
AACATGTATGAAAAATGATGAACGATGGCTGAGCCACAAACACTATGTCAGTTATATGATCATACAAAGCAATATTACAGTGAATGCTCAAGTCATCAAACGGAAGCGGTGTAATTTGCATGGTAATATATCTTAGAATTGTCATGGAAAAGCCATAATAAGTAGGTATGGTGGCTGTTTTGAGGAAGATATAATGAGGTTTATGTGTGATAGAGCGTATCATATCACGGGGTTTGGATGCACCTGCGAAGTTTGCACCACGTCTCAATGTGAGAAAGGGCAATGCACGGTACCATAGAGGCTAGAAAATTGCGAAAAGGTAAGAGTGTGTATAATCCGTGGACTCACATTAGTCAAAAAGAACTCATATACTTATTGCAAAAGTTTATTAGCCCTCGAAGCAAAGTACTACTGCGCATGCCCCTAGGGGTATAGATTAGTAGTAGAAGACCATCGCTCGTCCCCGACCGCCACTCATAAGGAAGACAATCAAAAATAAATCATGCTCCAACATCATAGCATAATGAGAGACTATACATGCATGCTTCGGGAATCACAAACCTTAACACCAATATTCTTACTAAAGCATAATTACTCATTAATATAACTCGCATATCACATCATCATATCTCAAAACTATTAATAAGAATCAAGTTTATTTTGTGTAATGATCTTCATGACATTTTTATTTTCTTTATCCTTCTTGGATATCTATCACTTTGGGACTAATTTTCATGTGTTGCTTTTCATAAGCTCAAACAAATATAAGTGAAGATCATGAGCATAACAAATTTTCTTTCTCTCAAAATAATTGAAGTGAAGCAAGAGAGATGTTCTTCAAAATTTTACTAACTCTCAAATAAATCTAAGTGAAGCAAGAGAGCATTTCTTCAAAATTACTAAGCACACCGTGCTCAAAAAGATATAAGTGAAGCACTAGAGCAAGTCCTAGCTCATAAAAGATTTAAGTGAAGCATAGAGAGCAATTCTAACAAGTCATGACATAATTTTGGCTCTCTCGAATAGGTGTGTCCAGAAAGGATTGATGACTTAAAACACAAAATAAAACAAGCAAAGACACATATCATAGAAGACGCTCCAAGCAAAACACATATCATGTGACGAATAAAAATATAGTCTCGAGTAAAATACCGCTAATTGTTGGAAGAAAGCGGGGATGCCACTAGGGGGCATCCCCAAGCTTAGTTGGTTGCTCATTTTTGGATAATATCTTGGGATGCCGTGGCATCCCCAAGCTTAGGCTCTTCCATCCTTCCTTCATCCATCGTAAGATAACCCAAAACTTGAAAACTTCAATCACACAAAACTCAACAAAACCTTCGTGAGATCCGTTAGTATAAGAATAATAAACCACTACTACAAGTGTTGTATCAAACCAATTCATATTTTGTTTTAGTATTATATCTAATGTATTCCAACTTTTCTATGGCAAAAACTCATCAAAGAAAACCATAGAGCCATCAAAATAAGCACACAACACAAAGAAAACAGAATCTGTCAAAACAGAACAGTCTGTAGCAATCTCACTATTTTGAATACTTCTGTAACTCCAAAACTTCTGAAAAATTAGGACGACCTGAGAAATTTGTATTCCAATCTGCTTCAAGTGGAACGGGTATTTTATAGCTCTCTGGTAAAAAATGAAAATTAATTTCATGAGCGTAAAAGTTTCTGTTTTTTCAGCAAGATCAAAAAACTATCACCCAAGAAGATCCTAAAGCTTTACTTGGCACAAACACTAATTAAAACATAAAAACACAATCATAACAGTAGCATAATTGTGCTAACACACAAAAACAGGAAGCAAAAAGCAAAAATAAACTTTATTCATTGGGTTGCCTCCCAACAAGCGCTATAGTTTTACGCCCTTAGCTAGGCATAATATTTCAACGATGTTCACACAACAGATAATAATCGAAACAAAAAGAGAGCATCATGAAACATGTGACAAACACATTTAAGTCTAACATACTTTCTATTCACAGGAATTTTATAGGAAAACAAATTATCAAGAGAAGAAACATGTAGCATATGCAAAGGAGAGGAAAATAAAACATTGACAATCTCAACACAATGAGAGGAAATTTAATAACATGAAAATTTCTACAACCATATTTTCCTCTCTCATAATAATTATATGTAGGATCATAATCAAATTCAATAATATAACTATCATATAAAATTTTCTATTTATGATCCACATGCATGCAAAGTTGACACTCTTCCAAAATAGTGAGATTATCATCAAATAAAGTCATGACCTCTCCAAACCCACTTTCATCCAAAATTTCATAAGATTGAACACTCACCAAATATGTGGGATTATTTTTAGCTAAAGTTGACACTCTTCCAAACTCACTTTCAATATTATGAAAACATATTCATCATGAGGCTTAAATAAATTTTCAATATCATAAGAAACATTATCACCCCAATCATGATCATTGCAATAAGTAGCGGACATGACAAAACAAGCATCCCCAAGCTTGGGGTTTTGCATATTATTAGCACAATTGACATTAATAGAATTTATAGTAAAATTATTGCAATCATGCTTTTCATTCAAGGAGCTATCATGAATTTCTTCATCACAATTTTCAGATTCATGATTCTCAAGCAAAACTCCATAAAAATAATCTAGTGCACTCAACTCACTAGCAATTGGTTCATCATGATTGGATCTTTTAAAAATATTAGCAAGTGGATGGGGATCCATATCAATATATTTTTAGCAAGCGAAGATGAAAGCATATAGAAGGCACATGGCAACACAAGCAAACAAAAGATCTAACGAGAAAAAGGCGAACGAAAAAGAGGGCGAATAAAACGACAAATTTTTGTGAAGTGGGGGAGAGGAAAACAAGAAGCAAATGGCAAATAATGTAAATTGTGAGGAGATGAGATTTTTTATTAGGAACCTAGTATATGTTGAAGATCCTCCCCGGCAACGGCGCCAGAAATTCCTTTTGATTGCTCTCTGACTATAGCACCAGAAAAGCTCCTGTCTGCTAGGACTACGTCAGTATTTCCCCAAAGAGAAAGGGATGATGCAGCACAGCGATGGTAGGTATTTCCCTCAGTGAAGAAACCAAGGTTATCGAACCAGTAGGAGAACCAAGCAACACAATGTAAACAACACCTGCACACAAATAACAACACCTCACAACCCGACTTGTTAAAGGGGTTGTCAATCCCTTTCGGGTAACGATGCCAGAAAATTTTAGTAGATTGAAATAATAGATCGCAAATAAAATAAAGTGCAACAAAGTATTTTTGTATTTTGGTTTAATAGATCTGAATAAAAATGCAAAGGAAAAGTAGATCGCAAGCAAATATATGAGGAAGAAGACCCGGGGGCCGTAGGTTTCACTAGTGGCTTCTCTCGAGAAAGATAGAAAATGGTGGGTAAACAAATTACTATTGGGCAATTGATAGAACCTCAAATAATTATGATGATATCCAGGCAATGATCATTACATAGGCGTCACGTCCAAGATTAGTAGACCGACTCCTGCCTGCATCTACTACTATTACTGCACACATCAACCGCTATCCAACATGCATCTAGTGTATTAAGTTCATGGAAAAACGGAGTAATGCAATAAGAATGGTGACATGATGTAGACAAGATCTGTTTATCTATTGCGTAGATATAGATCCCATCTTTTTATCCTTAGTAGCAACGATACATACGTGTATGTTCCCTTTCTATCACTGGGATCACACAGTAAGATCGAACCCACTACCGGGCACCTCTTCCCATTGCAAGATAAATAGATCAAGTTGGCCAAACAAAATCCAAATATCGGAGAAGAAATATGAGGCTACAAGAGATCATGCATATAAGAGAACAAAGAAACTCAAATAACTTTCATGGATATAAAAAGATATGACTGATCATAAACTCAAAGTTCATCAGATCCCAACAAACACACCGCAAAAAGAGTTACATCATATGGATCTCCAAGAGACCATTGTATTGAGAATCAAGAGAGAGAGAGAGATGAAGCCATCTAGCTACTAACTACGGACCCGAAGGTCTACAAAGAACTACTCACGCATCATCCGAGAGGCACCAATGGAGGTGGTGAACCCCATCCGAGATGGTGTCTACATTGGATCTGGTGGTTCTGGACTCTGCGGCGGCTGGATGAATATTTCATTGACTCCCTTAGGGTTTTGGGAATCTTTGGGTATTTATAGAGCAAAGAGGCGGTCCGGGGGGCACCCGAGGTGGGCACAACCCACCAGGGCGCGTTTGGGCCTCCTGGCGCGCCCTGGTGGGTTGTACCCTCCTCGGGACTCCCTCCAGGTGCAACCAGGGCCCAACTTGTTCCTTCTGGTCCACAAAATATCTCCGTAAAGTTTTGTGGCATTTGGACTCCGTTTGATATTGATTTTCTGCGATGTAGAAAACACAGAAAGAATAGGAACTGGCACTTGGCACTATGTCAATAGGTTAGTACCAAAAAATGATATAAAATGACTATAAATGATTATAAAACATCCAAGATTGATAATATAATAGCATGGAACAATCAAAAATTATAGATACGTTCGAGACGTATCACGCGGCCGTTTCCCATTGCGCCGACACAACGCCTCTTCCTCAGCCTCGCAACTCGTGAGGTGCTGATTGGTGGCTTGCCGGCAGGCGAGCGCGATCTCACAGGTGTGGTGATCCGGCGCTAACAGGTACTCCTCTTTGCTGGAAGAGTGCACCCAGTCCACCCACCACCAAGCGTAGATGAGGCGCTTGGGCCCGTCTACACTCAGGGCTTTGGCACGGGCGTCCTCCTCCACCCTCACGACCCTCGCACGAGCCTTATGCCAAAGAGCCAATTGCCTGACTCTCTTGGACGCGACATAGGTCTGCCAGGCAGCATGCCTCGCGGCTCGCTTCTCTTCCTCGGCCTTCTTCTCCGCCTCTATTCTGGTGCGCTCTGCCAGAGGCAAAGCCTCCCACAAGGCAACATCCATTTCTTTCCAAAGCTCCTCAAGGCTGGGGGCTCGATGGGTGGCGCAGCGTTCTCCTCGTAGCGGGGAGCCAACGCGTCCTCCGATGTGCATGCTGGCAAGACTAGGAACGCTGACACGTCCACCTCGACGCGTCGCGACGAGGAGCGGAACGCCGACACGTCCTCCTCGACTAGTGGCGGCGAGGAACGGAACGACGACGTGTGACCATCCACGTGGTGCAGCGAGGGGCGCCTAGGGATTGGGAGGGGCGATGCCATGGTGGTCGACGTGAGAGGGAGGGGGAGGAGATAGCGATGAACGTGAGCATTCTTCCGAATGCCATGGGAGGCACAGTATTTATAGCGAGCAATGGCACACCTACGTAAGATATGGACTGAGCTTCAGTGACTTAACTGCAGGTGCAGTTGCGTCACTGACATGTGCGCCCAACATGGCCCACATGTCAGTGACCCAATGCACCTACAATTAAGTAACTGAAGTAGCGTCCCGTAAGATATGTTGCATTGTTAACATAACAGCTACGTGGGCATATTTGTTGGAGTAAATTACAGGGGAGGGAAGGGGTGGAAATATTGCCGGTCACAACGGATTGGAAGAGCGTGGGGGGAGGAGAGTCATGCTTGCAGATTTTTTCCACACGGGGTGGAGTGGTGGGACCGCCAGAGGGAGTAGGAGAGTCAACCACACGTTCAAATTTCAAGGTGCACTAAATTATTGCATGCGATGATTAAGGCTGGCCATAGTGGTGGTAATGTGGTACTAGCTGGCATCATGCACACGGGAAATAGCAAACATGCTGATGTGGAAAAGAATTAAAGAAGAGAGGGGGGGTTAGAGTAACATAAGTAGATACCTTATCATGTTAAATACTATGCTACTTTGTGTCATGCATGGCACTATAAAGGTAGTCCCGTATCATACACTAGAATCATGCACATGATACTACTATATGATACTTTCTATTATGAGTAGCCTAAAGAGAATATTAACTAATCTCTACTCTCTACTCTTATAAAAAACAGAGTTGGTGATGATGGTGTGCCTGCCATCCTGCAATATAGGTCGTCCGATCTATATCTAACAGATATGAAGGAAACTATGACAATTTACCCGCACTCCTCTCCACATTTGCAGATGAGGCCTTCCCTCGTTCATCCTTTTCTCCCACAAGATCTTGATGTTCCGTGCAACGCACGGGCATCTTGCTAATGCATGTAAAAATCTTTGTCATTTACTAGTGTTCATGCATGCATGCAATGCGATAATGCATTGGTAAACACATTTTTTGGTGAAGAACGAGAGCATTAATTGAGTACTTTGGCAGACTACAAAAACAATTCCACCACCTCTATCTTGGTAAGAGTAGGTAGTTTTTTTTGAATCGAGCCCTTTAAGCTAGAAGGGAGGTAGCAGTACTCTAATAGCTAACCTTGTTGTGATGACTAGATAGGACATGGCACGCACCTGAACGAAGGAACTAGTCTGCAGTGTGCATATAAGTTTTGTCTGAAGTCAATGTACCTCTATTTGACCAAACTTAGAGAAAAATGTATCAACATTCACAATGTCAAATCAATATTTTGATACTCATTATAAAACGTAGTTTCATAAAATATATATTTGGCATCGTAGATATTGATATTTTTAGTATAAATTTGGTCAAAAACTTTGCAAACTTTGACTTGACACAAATCTTACACGGAGTAAAAAGGACCAGAGGGAGTAACATGCATGCGGAGTAGCCAAATTTTTTGCTCATTTATAGCCGTCCGAAGTCTCAAAGGGCGCGAATGCACGAGGGAGTGACACATCTCCATCGTATCTATAATTTTTGTTTGTTTCATGCCAATATTAAACAACTTTCACATATTTTTGGCAACTTTTTATATGATTTATTGGACTAACCTATTGATCAAGTGCCTAGTGCCAGTTCCTATTTTTTGCATGTTTTTTGTCCCGTAGAAAATCCATATCAAATGAAGTCCAAATGCAATAAAATTTTATGGAGAATTATTTTGGAATATATGTGATTTTTGGGACTTGGAATCAACGCAAACGGAGGCCTACACAGCCCACAAGACACCAGGGCACAACCCCGGAGCCAGGCGTGTTGTGGTGGGTTGTGCTCACCTCGTACGTCGGTTGGAGCTCTACTTCGGGTGCAAGGAAGCTTATATCCAGAAAAAAATCATGTTAAAATCTCAGCGCAATCGGAGTTACGGATCTCCCGAAATATAAGAAATGGTTTTCGGCCAGATCTGGAGCGTGAAAAAGAAGAGAACAGAGAGGGAGATCCAATCTCGGAGGGTCTCCTGCCCCTCCGCCGTCATGGAGTACATGGACCAGAGGGGGAACTCTCCTCCCATCTAGGGGGAGGCCAAGGAATAAGGAGAATGAGGGGGGCTCTCTCCCCCTCTCTCCCGGTGGCGCCGGAGTGCTGCCGGGGCAAGGATCATGACGGTGATCTACATCAACAATCTCGCTATCATCAACACCAACTCTCTCCCTCTCTATGCAGCGGTGTAACACCCCTTCTCCCCGCTGTAATCTCTACTTAAACTTGGTTCTCAACTCCATAATATTATTTCCCAATGATATTTGGCTATCCTATGATGTTTGAGTAGATCTGTTTTGTCCTGTGGGTTAATCATGATCTTGGTTGGTTTGATTGTATAGTTTATTTATGGTGCTGTCCTACGGTGCCCTCCGTCTCGCGCAAACATGAGGGGTCCCCGCTGTAGGGTGTTGCAATACATTCATGATTCGCTTATGGTGGGTTGCGAGAGTGACAGAAGCTTAAACCCAAGTAGGTGGGTTGTTGCGTACGGGGGTAAAGAGGACTTGATACTTAATGCTATGGTTGGGTTTCACGACCTTAATGATCTTTAGTAGTTGCGGATGCTTTCTAGAGTTCCAATCATAAGTGGATATGATCCAAGGAGAGAGAGTATGTTAGCTGATGCCTCTCCCTCATATAAAATTGCAATAATTATTACCGGTACTTGTTATCGATTTCCTAGGGTCAAATGATTTTCTTGTTGACAAAAGCTATCCACTTTTATTACTGTCGGCGTTCTGGGAACGGGGGTCCCCAGACTTGCCTGCCTGTGGCCCACGGCATGGCTAGGATGGCAGGTTCGGACGACCCATCTTCATCGACAAGACATTCAAGACCCTCGCGAGGGGCCAAGACTCGCGGGGCGGACGACGCCAAACCTCCTCAAGAGCGGCCTCACCAGGCAGGCTCACGAGGGGCAGAGAGATCAAGGCAAGGCAAACCTCGCGAGGTCCTCATGACGTGAGCCATGACGATTGAGACCAGGCGGGCGCCAGCGCGCGCAGCGTCCTTGTTTCCTCTTTAGTGCTAAGGGGGCAAGCGCAGGCGCGGAGTACCAAGGCATCAAGCAAAGGTTTCCATCTTGATGCAACAAGACCTAGACCAGAAGGACAACAAGGCGGAGGTCACCATGGAGCCCAAGACGGCGTCATCACCAGAGCCTTTTGCAGGAGAAGACCACCTTTTGTCAGGATAGCTTGTACTAGGTGTCCCCTTTCGAATTGGCCGTTGTTGGCTCCCTTCCCGCTCAATATTTGGGGAGAGGACCAGGGCCTATATAAGTAGAACTAGCCACCTCAGTGAGTAGGGAACAACGACAACGACGAGAGAGAACAGAGGATCGACACCATCACAAGTCGAGAGCAGATCCAAGATCATCTCACCCGCACAAGAACACCAAGCACAAGATCACTTCCACCTCAGGAGGTTGTTCTTCCCCTTGTACTGTTCATCATTAGCCCAAGAGGCAATCCACCACCACCACACTGGAGTAGGGTATTACACCACAACGGTGGACCGAACCAATATAAATCTTGTGTCTTTCTGTGTTGAGAGTTCATTGTGTTCGTCTGCGAGATCTTAGAGAGCTAGGGCATGGATCGATAGGGAGAAAACTTTTGTGCGCACCCCAGTGTTCGAACCTTAAGGGTCTGCCGGAACCCCAGATCCGACATTTGGCATGCCAGGTAGGGGTGCGCCGAAGCCTCCGTCCGTCGCTCTGCGCCCCGTCGCTCCATCGTCTCCATGGCAGACACGCGCCACGCTCGTGCTGAGCACCGGGCTGCCCTTGCTGACCACGTCGCTCAGACGGCTCCCGTTGGCGGGCCACCTCACTGCTCCCCGTCGCCCGCTGCCAACGCCGCCACCGGCCCGGCGGGGAATGAGCAGCAAGCATCCTCGCTGCACCCCTCGGTGCGGTGTGACGGCCGCACCGCCACTCCATTGCTGACCCCGGCCAGATCTTCTTCCCATGCACGTCGCCCTCCCATGGACGCATGGGCCGTGCTCCTCATGGCGCATGAGCTCCTGTGCTACCGCCCAGTCGACGACCTCTACGAGGACTGGCTCGACCGCATCGCTGAGCTTGTCCGCGCCGCCAGGGGCTCTCCTGCGCCGTCCCTCTCTCCGCCTCGCCCTCCGCCAGCTACGGGCGACGTAGCTCACGGAGCGCCTCGACCACCTCAGCCCCAAGACGGCGCCCTGGCACCAATTCGCGCGGCTCCGCGACGCGACCCGCCGAGTCCCGCACCCGCGCGCGAAGAAAGGAGCTGTCAAGAAGTCCCTCGACCGTAACAAAATGCTCTGCCACTCCTTGCGCCACCGCGCCAGGACTGGCTGCTGCGGCAAGTCCGTGCGCCACCTGTAGCGGTAGGGCCCGGACCCCGTCAAGACCAAGCTCCACCCCCAAGGCGGGTCCCGGTGACCATGGCTGGCTGCCACGCTTTCACCCCCGAGCTGCACGGTGTTGCCTGGGCGGGCAAGTTCAAGATGGATCTGCCTCCTCGCTACGACGGCACCCCCGATCTCGAGGAGTTCCTGTAGCTCTATGAGCTGAGCATCGAAGCGACCAACGGCGAAGAGAAAGTCATGGCGAACTGGTTTCCCATGGCTCTCAAGGAAGGCGCCCGCTCCTGTCTCCTGAACCTGCCACCGGGCTCTATCTCCTCCTGGGACGAAATGCGCACCCGCTTTCATCGCCAACTTCCAGGGCACTCGCGACCGCCCCCCCGGTCGCGGGCGACCTGCGCCGCATCAAGTAGCAACCAGGAGAGACCCTGCAGAAGTACATTCAACGCTTCAACAGCGCATGGATCAAGATCCCCAAGGTGACTGACGAGGCCATCATCTCTGCGTTCTCTGATGGCGTCCGTGATGTCAAGATGAAGGAAGAGCTCGCTATCCATGAAGAGCTGTGCACAACCCTGGAGCTATTCAACATCGCGACCAAGTGTGCAAGAGCTGAGGAGGGGCACCTCTCCCTCCTCGAGCTCCCTGTTGCCGACCTGGAGGAGAAGATAGCCAAGGCCAAGGACGTGAAGCGCAAGGGAGCAGCCGTGCTCGCAGCGGAACCAGACACCAAGCGTGGAAGAGACCAACCAGAGTCGTCCAAGGGCAGCCGTCCGTTCTGCGCCTTCCATAACCTGAACAACCACAACACCAGCGACTATTAAGAGCTCTGAGCCATTCGCGAAGGACGCTTCGGCCGACGCCCTGAGCGCGGCGACCGGGGCTACGGCCGAGGAGGAGGACTTGGCCGCGGACGCTGGGACGACCGTGGCCCGCATCAGGAGTGGCGCGACCGGCCTCGTGAGGATCGCTGGCAGGATCATCCATGCGAGGGCGCCTGGAGAGATCAGCCTCGTGAGGATCGCCCTCAAGGCAACGCTGGGCCCCCACCGCTGCCGCCACCACCAAGAAGGAACGATGAGCACCATCAGGACGAGGGGGTTGGGGGCTTTCAGGAACCGCGTGCCATCGCCTGCATCTTGGGCGGAGCCCAGGCCCCAGCCTCGCAGCGTATCTTCAAGCAGTTTTCTCACAAAGTGAATGCAGTCCTCCCCAAGCTCGAAGCCACACGCCCGCTCAGATGGTTCCAGTGCCCCATCACGTTCAGCTCGGCAGATCAGCTCAAGTGCGCAGCTACCGCTGGCGTCCTCCCGATGCTTTGCTCCCCAATCATCAGCAACGTGCAAGTTACCAAGACCCTCATCGATGGTGGCGCAGGGCTCAGCGTCCTATCCGTCGACACGTTCGACAGCCTCCAAGTGCCTCATGACCAGCTTCAGCCTACCAAGCCTTTCTCAGGAGTGACCGACGGTTCCACCACACCGTTAGGGCAGGTCCGCCTCCTGTCACCTTCGGCACGCGCAACAACTACCGCACCAAGCTCATCAACTTCGACATCGCGCACATCCGTCTGCCGTACAATGCCATCCTCGGGTACCCAACCCTGGCCAAGTTCATGGCGGTGACCCATCACGGCTACAATGTCCTCAAGATACTGGGAAGCAGCGGGATCATCACGGTCCCATGTGAACAAAGAGATGCGGTGTGCTCCCTCGAGTGTGCCTTCCAAGCTGCAGCAATCGATGACCCTGATAGCAAGGGCGAGGGCCCTCCTGAGGCCGTCCCCAAGAAGAAGAAGCAGCTATGCCGTGTCGGACCTCAGGAGGGTGGCATCACAGCCGGAGCCTCGTCAGGATCAGCGCCTGCTCCAGGGGCGCCTCCCTCCATCACATAGGAAGGCGCGCCCGGTGCGCTTCTCGGGTAGGGCTCGGGGGCTTTCTTCTGGAAGGCCTCAGACCTTGCCCACATCACGAGGGAGGCACTCGGGCACCACTTGGAGGCGTGCTTCACGACACGTTTCCCTCAGGAGGGCACAGGGCAAGGATCGCCCACCGTTTAGGAGTTCATCACCAAGTTCACCCAGGATCTGCAAGACCCAAGGGCCATGTGCGGCGACCGCCGCTCACAAGGCGCAGCTTTCCATCCAGGCGAGGATGTTGGGCTGCGCGTCTGTGTCGACGTTCCAGGGCTCAACAGGGTCTCTTCTCAGGAGCTTTTCTGGCCTTCGCGTGTGGGACGCTGCGAGGGCCCACCGCACAGCTACGTTCGCATGACCTTTGGCCTACCGAGCGTATCGGTCGCCTACCAGCACAACCTGCAGCGCCTCTTGGCGGCGTAGGAGGCCAGGCACCACGCCGTCTTGATGGAGATGGAGACGGTCCTCAAGGAACCATGTGAGACCCCAGAGCCTCCTGAGACTCAGGGCCACGGTGGCTCGTGTGGAGCAACCCCGTCGCTGTGCACCTTCAGCTGCCCCAGCTCTCCTTCATCAACATAACCAGGTGACATTTTCCAAGTTCATTTAGCTGGGGGCGCCCCACTAGCTGCATCATTCCCAGGCCACGCGGGTCCATCCCTGTTGCATGTATCCCTTTCCTTATGCCTTTAGCTTACCTTGTTGGGAGCGCCCCTCGGGCTTAATCATTCCCAAGCCGCTCGGGCCTGACCCAATGGCACGTATCCCTCATGTTCGACCTACCTATGATTACTATTTGCTCGATCGCAACCCATCATGGGGACCGCGCACCGGCCATCTTTCTTCAGGACCCTTCACATGAGTAAGCGGAGCACGGCGTCTGTGCTCGGATTCGTCCCTACAGCGTCAATAAATCCAACGGCTGAGCTCTATCTAGCGGGCAGGCCCCGTTTACGTCACCTCCTGGGGCCGTTGGTGCTTGGCTCTCTCACGTGGTAACCTCAGGAAATTCGTTCGGCGTAGGTTGTCTGACCACCTCGCAGGACAAACACAGTGAACAAGAACCAAGACCAGGCGCAACCCGTCTTGAGGTACGGCCTCGTGAGTCCTGCGTTGGCTCACGAGTGCCCAGATACACCTTGTCTAGCCCTGCCGTGCAAGTCACGTGTTAGGGCGGGGTTGTACACGCCCCGTCGGCTCTCCGTAGAGGGAGCCCCCCCCCCACGCACAAGTGGAAGCACCATGCTCCGCGCTGGCCGTTGACACTTCCGAGGAGCGGCTATGCCCGTGCACAAGCGGAAGAACTATGCTCCGCGCTGGTGATAAACAACTGAGGGCGTCCTCGCGGTCGTACCAACCTCAAGGAGCCCCAGAGCTCAACGTCCGGCCTCACTGCAACGCCTCCCCTCGGGAAGGCCGCACGAGGGGGCTGGACACGGGGGCTGCGCTTGGGTCATGCCCAAGCGTACGCCACCCAGCCAGGTCTCCCGGACCTGGTCGTCGCATGCCCCTCCCGAGCCTTGGCGAGGGCCAAGGTATAGAGATTGTTTGCACGTCAAGGGGGACTCCTGAGCATCATGACTGAGGATCCTAACTGGTCACGTAGCCCCTCACTGCTTGGTCCGTCCTGGTCTCCGGTCGGCCCAACGGCGATTGAGGTATGCGCGGGGCCGGGCTTTGCCAATGCAGAACATCAACCTATCCTCGCGTACTCTCCCTGTAAGCTGTTTGCGCGTCAAGGGGGACTCCTGAGCATCGCGACTCAGGAGCCTAACTGGTCACATAGCCCCTCACTCCTTGGTCTGTCCTGGTCTCCGGTCGGCCCAACGGTGAATGAGGTATGCGCGGGGCCGGGCTCTGCCGACGCAGAACACAAAGCAAATAGGAAGAAAATCGCAAAATCTCAAAGCAAATATTACAAGAAATATTGTCCTCACAATATCAAGTGAAAGTTTTAACGCCTCCACGAGGCCCGATGCGTATTGCAGGAATGAAACAAGGAAGCAGCCACAAGTCAACCCTGGACATCGTCATCTTCAGGATCGGTGGCATCACCGGTCAAAGGAGCGAGGACGAAGCCGCGGAACTTCTTCAGCAGGGCCTCCACCTGACCTTTCATGGCTGCGGCGGCGGCCGCACAATGCTCATCAGCTGCAGGCTCCAGTAGCTCGTCAAGGCGAGCATTGGGATCGCGAAGGTACAGATGGCTGAAGACACGCGTCAGCGCAGCTGAAGAAAGGACACGAGCCTCTGCCTCAGCGATAGGACCGATGCCCTCCACGACTTCTTCAAGCGCCTTCACCAAGTGGGGAAGCAGCTAAGCAGGGCCATCCTCGTCGATGGTCATCGGCTTCTCCAGGCCCTTCTCATACAGTGACTTTAGCGCCACGCTGGACCTCTTCTCAAGAAGCGAGAAGGCCTCGCGGTCTTCGGCCAGGACCTTCGCCTTGGCATCAAGCTCGGCCTCCCTCGTCTTAGCCCTCTACTCCAGTTCCTCTAGTCGGCTGCGCTCCACGGCCTGTGCCTTCGTTAGCTCCAAAAGTCCATTAGCATGGAGTTTCTTCATGCGCTTTACACCAATATGACCTAAACGGCAGTGCCACAAATAAGTTGCACTATCATTATTAACTTTGCATCTTTTGGTTTCAATATTATGAATATGTGTATCACTATGATCGAGATCCAACGAACCATTTTCATTGGGTGTGTAACCATATAAGGTTTTATTCATGTAAACAGAACAGCAATTTATTCTCTTACTTAAATGAATAACCGTATTGCAATAAACATGATCCAATCATATTCATGCTCAACGCAAACACTAAATAACATTTATTTTAGGTTTAACACTAATCCTGAAAGTATAGGGAGTGTGCGATCATGATCATATCAATCTTGGAACCACTTCCAACACACATCGTCACTTCACCCTTAACTAGTCTCTGTTCATTCTGCAACTCCCGTTTCGAGTTACTACTCTTAGCAACTGAACCAGTATCAAATACCGGGGGGTTGCTACGAACACTAGTAAAATACACATCAATAATCCGTATATCAAATATACCTTTGTTCACTTTGCCATCCTTCTTATCCGCCAAATACTTGGGGCGGTTCCGCTTCCAGTGACCAGTCCCTTTGCAGTAGAAGCACTTAGTCTCAGGCTTAGGACCAGACTTGGGCTTATTCACTTGAGCAGCAACTTGCTTGCCGTTCTTCTTGAAGTTCCCCTTCTTCCCTTTGCCCTTTCTCTTGAAACTAGTGGTCTTGTCAACCATCAACACTTGATGTTTTTCTTGATTTCTACCTTCGCCAATTTTTGCATCACGAAGAGCTTGGGAATCATTTCCGTTATCCCTTGCATAGTATAGTTCATCACGAAGTTCTACTAACTTAGTGATGGTGACTAGAGAATTCTGTAAACACTATTTTATCTGGAAGATTAACTCCCACTTGATTCAAGCGATTGTAGTACCCAGACAATCTGAGCACATGCTCACTGCTTGAGCTATTCTCCTCCATCTTTTAGCTATAGAACTTTGTTGGAGACTTCACATCTCTCAACTCGGGTATTTACTTGAAATATTAACTTCAACTCCTGGAACATCTCATATGGTCCATGACATTCAAAACGTCTTTGAAGTCCCGATTCTAAGACGTTTAAGCATGGTGCACTAAACTATCAAGTAGTCATCATATTGAGCTAGCCAAACATTCATAACATATGCATCTGCTCATGCAATAGGTTTGTCACCTAGCGGTGCATCAAGGACATAATTCTTCTGTGCAGCAATGAGGATAAACCTCAGATCACGGATCCAATCCGCATCATTGCTACTAACATCTTTCAACTTAGTTTTCTCTAGGAACATATCAAAAATAAAACAGGGGAGCTAAACGCGAGCTATTGATCTATAACATGGATATGCTAATACTACCAGGACTAAGATCATGATAAATTTAAGTTCAATTAATCATATTACTTAAGAACACCCACTTAGATAGACATCCCTCTAATCTTCTAAGTGATCACGTGATCCAAATCAACTAAACCATAACCGATCATCACGTGAAATGGAGTAGCTTTCAATGCTGAACATCAATATGTTGATCATATCTACTATATGATTCATGCTCGACCTTTCGGTCTCAGTGTTCCGAGGCCATATCTGCATATGCTAGGCTCGTCAAGTTTAACCTGAGTATTCTGCGTGTGCAAAAACTGGCTTGCACCCGTTGTAGATGGACGTAGAGCTTATCACACCCGATCATCACGTGGTGTCTGGGCACGACGAACTTTGGCAACGGTGCATACTCAAGGAGAACACTTTTATCTTGAAATTTAGTGAGAGATCATCTTATAATGCTACCGTCAAACAAAGCAAGATAAGATGCATAAAAGATAAACATCACATGCAATCAATATAAGTGATATGATATGGCCATCATCTTCTTGTGCTTGTGATCTCCATCTCCGAAGCACCATCATGATCACCATCGTCACCGGCACGACACCTTGATCTCCATCATAGCATCGTTGTCGTCTCGCCAATCTTATGCTTCTACGACTATCGCTACCGCTTAGTGATAAAGTAAAGCATTACAGGGCGATTGCATTGCATACAATTAAGCGACAACCATATGGCTCCTGCCAGTTGCCGATAACTTGGTTAAAAAACATGATCATCTCATACAATAAAATTTGGCATCATGTCTTGACCATATCACATCACAACATGCCCTGCAAAAACAAGTTAGACGTCCTCTACTTTGTTGCTGCAAGTTTTACATGGCTGCTACTGGGCTTAGCAAGAACCGTTCTTACCTATGCATCAAAACCACAACGATAGTTTGTAAAGTTGGTGCCGTTTTAACCTTCGCAAGGACCGGGCGTACCCACACTCGGTTCAACTAAAGTTGGAGAAACTAACACCCGCCAGCCACCTGTGTGCAAAGCACGTCGGTAGAACCAGTCTCGCGTAAGCGTACGCGTAATGTCGGTCCGGGCCGCTTCATCGAACAGTACCGCCGAACCAAAGTATGACATGTTGGTAAGCAGTATGACTTATATCGCCCACAACTCACTTGTGTTCTACTCATGCACAACATCAACGCAAAAAACCTAGGCTCGGATGCCACTGTTGGGGAACGTAGTAATTTAAAAAAAATTCCTACGCACACGCAAGATCATGGTGATGCATAGCAATGAGAGGGGAGAGTGTTGTCTACGTACCCTCGTAGACCGTTCGCAGAAGCGTTATATCAACGCGGTTGATGTAGTCGTACGTCTTCACGTCCGACCGATCCAAGTACCGAAAGCACGACATGTCCGAGTTCTGCACACGTTCGGCTCGGTGACGTCCTCGCCTTCTCGATCCAGCAAGAGGGGCGAAGTAGTAGATGAGTTCCGGCATCATGACGGCGTGGTGACGGTGTTGGTGAAGAACAATCTCCGCAGGGCTTCGCCTAAGCACTATGAAAACTATGACAGAGGATAAACTAGAGGGGACGGGGTTGCCGACACACGGCTTAGTGTTTCTTGATGTGTCTTTGGTGCTAGCCCTACCCCTCTATTTATATGTTGAGCCCTGGGGTCGAAACTTGGAGTAAAAGCCTCCTCAAAGTTGGTTTCACCCGAAAGGCAAGAGTCCTTCTCGGACTCCAGGGCTAGACGCCAGGGTTCCCGGCGTCTACCCCCTAGACGCCAGGGTTCCTGGCGTCTAGCCTCTGGTCTCCGCAAAACTTCCTTTTGCACTTTCCAAAAGCCTCGTGGGCTTTCCCCTTTGGCCCAGATAAAGTGTTCTCGTGCCCAAACATTTCGGGAAACATCCGGAACGCCTTCCGGTGAATTCCGGAACCCTTCCAGAGATCAAACACTACTATCCCATATATCAAACTTTATTTCCGGACCATTCCGGAGTTCCTCGTCATGTCCGTGGTCTCATCTCGGACTCCGAACAACATTCGGTCATCAACATACATAACTCATATAGTACTATATCATCAACGAACGTTAAGCGTGCGGACCCTACGGGTTTGAGAACTATGTAGACATGACCGAGACACCTCTCTGGTCAATAACCAATAGCGGGACCTGGATGCCCATATTGGCTCCTACATATTCTACGAAGATCTTTATCGGTCAGACTGCATAACAACATACGTTGTTCCCTTTGTCATTGGTATGTTACTTGCCCGAGATTCGATCGTCGGTATCTCAATACCTAGTTCAATCTCATTACCGGCAAGTCTCTTTACTTGTTCCATAATACATCATCCCGCAACTAACTCATTAGTTGCAATGCTTGCAAGGCTTATAGTGATGTGCATTACCGAGTGGGCCCAGAGATACCTCTCCGACAATCAGAGTGACAAATCCTAATCTCGAAATACGCCAACCCAATAAGTACCTTTGGAGACACCTGTAGAGCACCTTTATAATCACCTAGTTACGTTGTGACATTTGGTGGCACACAAAGTGTTCCTCCGGTAAACGGGACTTGCATAATCTCATAGTCATAGGAACATGTATAAGTCATGAAGAAAGCAATAGCAACAAACTAAACGATCAAGTGCTAAGCTAACAGAATGGGTCAAGTCAATCACATCATTCTCCTAATGATGTGATCCCGTTAATCACATGACAACTCATGTCTATGGTTAGGAAACTTAACCATCTTTGATCAACGAGCTAGTCAAGTAGAGGCATACTAGTGACACTCTGTTTGTCTATGTATTCACACATGTATTATGTTTCCGGTTAATACAATTCTAGCATGAATAATAAACATTTATCATGCTATAAGGAAATAAATAATAACTTTATTATTGCCTCTAGGGCATATTTCCTTCATTTCCCTTGTACTGTTCATCATTAGCCCAAGAGGCAATCCACCACCACCACACTAGAGTAGGGTATTACACCACAACGGTGGCACGAACCAGTATAAATCTTGTGTCTTTCTGTATTGAGAGTTCGTCGTGTTCGTCTGCGAGATCTTAGAGATCTAGGGCGTGGATCGATAGGGAGAAAACCTTCGCATGCACCCCAGTGTTCGAACCTTAAGGGTCTGCCGGAACCCCAGATCTGACAATTACCTTGAAATCTATTCTTAGTTTTATTCACCCAAAGTACTCATAGTGTTATTCTTGCAAAATAGTTTTATACTTGTTTCCAAAGCAAACATCACGTGTACGTAGAGTTGTATCGGTGGTCGATAGAACTTGAGGGAATATTTGTTCTACCTTTAGCTCCTCATTGGGTTCGACACTCTTATTTATCAAAGAAGGCTACAAACGATCCCCTATACTTGTGGGTTATCAGGGAGGCAAAGGTCGTGGGAGGCACGACGGTTGATGGAATTAAGTGAAATTACATCCACACGCCGGCATGGCGTGCGAACACGCATAAGCAATACCGTTAGGCCTATGATATGGGTCTAGTAGACATGACATCTAGTGGGTCCCGCATTGTACTTGAGAACTCTTTGGGGCATCGAGCCGTTTATCCACCGGGCAAGCCAACAACCCCACGCCGTTCGCACGCCCTATGCGTCCCCGTCTTCTACCTACAATAGTTCGCTCCCAGTTGTCCCGTCCTTTCACATTACACCAGTTCAACTTCTCCTAACCTACCTCCAAAATCCATGGCGTCCCAAATCTCCATGATCACCACTGAGTACCAGGTTAGCGCCATCACCGGCGATGAGTTCATCGTCATCTACACCCGTAGATCTACAACGGTGGAAGAATGCCCTGCTCGCTTCCTACGCATGTTCAAAAGTTCAAAGGATGAGTGGGTCGCTGGGCTAGATGTTGAGTACACCATAGTACTGGAAAGCGAGAAGATTCTAAAGGAGGCAGAGAAGAAGAAGCTCGCCGTGATCCAGGTTTGCGTACGTAACGTGTGCTTGGTCTACCACATATGCCATGCTGACGTTGAGTGCCAGGATTTTAAGAACTTCCTCAAGGACGAAAGAGTGAAATTCGTTACTGTAGACTTTAGGAACGACAGGAGTGTCCTGGGTCGGATAGGCCTCGCTGTAGGCTAGCCCTTCGATCTCCAAAAGGCAAGCTTGGTGCCCTCCTCTCAGCCTTCAATGCTGACCCTGGCAGCAGCCATGATTGATCCCTTGTGCGGTCAACTGAAGAAACCTCACTACGAGTTTCATCATGCATGGGTGTCGAAGACAATAGATGAAGATCTCATCCTATATGCATCAATGGATGCCTACCTTTGTTTAAATATCTACAAGGGTTGGATGAAGAAGCAGAGCCCAGTGTCCGTTTCAAGCAAAGAAGCGTCAGAGAAGAGGAAGAGGAAGAGGGACGAGGACGAAGTCGAGGACTTGGACTCGGACTCCGAGTAAGGTGGCAGTGTCGTCGCTCATGCTGGTTCTACTGCAGTGTCAAGTGGACTAGCTGCTTAGTTTTATTCCAGGGGTGTGTTGTGTTGATCCCCCAACAGAACTATGTTTATGTTCTTTCTCGTTATTTGAGCTCTTTAGTACGTACAATAGTACTAGTATGTCTTACTACTGTTCTTCTTGTAGTTGGTACTACTGCTCGTATCTTCGTGTTCCTACTCTACTTAATACTACATACTATTAGTATATTTTGGCACAGTCGATTTGTGAAAGAAGTTCGACGGCGCGAAGGAAGAAGACGGCAAAGAAGCTACCCCAATATCTATATTAGGGTGGCAGGGTGCCCATGATATATCTTATGAGTGTTGGGTGTGGAATGCAGTTCGCCGGGAAAAATGGATCGTGCCTGGGGTTAATCGGATGGCGGGGGTGGGGGAGCATGGTGGTGGCAGGCGGTTCGGGGGGGGGGGGGGCGGTGGTGGCAGGCGGTTAGGCGTGTGGCGGGCTGGCGGCTCGATGCCTGAGAGAGAAGATGAACAGTGCATCAATTTTGGAGGTTGAAGAAGCCCTTCTGGCCATCCATGTTGCATCCAACGGCTCACAAGAGTCGACTGACCCAAATTACTCCTTCAGATTGCAGGATCCACGTGGCATTCAAGGTCTCAAAAGTAGATTATGCGTCTGCACCCAGTTTGCGGGCTCGGTGCGGGCGCAACCAGCTTCCGCCTCGACAGCCACCATGCACCCCTCCTGCGCGCGGGCAGAGACGACAATGACACGCTAGCTCCTCCTTGTCTGCGTGCTGGAGCACGCGCTCGTCCTCATCTTTGTACGCTGTGTGCATGGACGCGGCTCCACCAGCTGCTCGCGTGCTTGGCAGCGCGGCGGCATCGCGAGGAGGGATTGCAGACGACGTGAGCGGGCGAGCCTTCGGCTTCATGGCACAGGGGTGGTGGGGACATGGCGGTGATTGGAGAAATGGTTGGCCAGAGCAGGCGGGCGCCAGCATGCGCAATGGCGGCAGTGGCTTATTGATTGGTGCATGTATGGGAGCTTAGTTTTGTTTTATATAGGGTTGGTCAAACTTAAAAGAACACCATTGTCGGTGTCAAAACTGGCGGATCTCGGGTAGGGGGTCCCGAACTGTGTGTCTAGGCCGGATGGTAACAGGAGGCAAGGGCCACGAAGTTTTACCCAGGTTCGGGCCCTCTCGATGGAGGTAAAACCCTACGTCCTGCTTGATTAATATTGATGATATGGCTAGTACAAGAGTAGATCTACCACGAGATCGAAGAGGCTAAACCCTAGAAGCTAGCCTATGGTATGATTGTTGTTGTGTACGTTGTCCTACGGACTAAAACCCTCCGGTTTATATAGACACCGGAGAGGGTTAGGGTTACACAAAGTCGGTTACAATGGTAGGAGATCTTCATATCCGTATCGCCAAGCTTGCCTTCCACGCCAAGGAAAGTCCCTTCCGGACAAGGGACGGAGTCTTCAATCTTGTATCTTCATAGTCTAGGAGTCCGGCTGAAGGTATAGTCTGACTATCCGAACACCCCCTAATCCAGGACTCCCTCAGTAGCCCCTGAACCAGGCTTCAATGACGACGAGTCCGGCGCGCAGATTGTCTTCGGCATTGCAAGGCGGGTTCCTCCTCCAAGTACTTCATAGAAGATTGTGAACATAAAGATAGTGTCCGGCTTTGCAAAATAAGTTTCCACATATCGCCATAGAGAGAATAATATTTACACAAATCTAATCTGCTGACGTATTCCGTAGCGTGACACACCACGGCCAAGCCTTTATCCGAGTCGTTTCATTATCCCACCTCAGCGCATCATGCGAGGCGGTTTCCTTGGCACGTCTTGTTAAATCAGAGATCGTGTCCCCTTATCCCGGGATTCTCATCAATATGGACGTGGGTAACCCAACCGCGCCATTGATTACGGCGCTTGGAGATAAGCGAGTTTTACCAGGCTGGTGGGGACATGTAGTTGTGTCCACCCATATAAGGGGATAAGAATCCACCTTTTCACCTGCGCCTTCTTCCTCCTTCACCTATCCATTCTTGCGCACTCGAGCTCCAGCGCCCAAGTCCGCACTCCCCACATCAACCTTCTCCAGCCATGTCCGGAGTGGGAGGCAAGTGGATGGTCTCCTCCGTCATGGAGGGACACATCAAAAAGCTGAGGAAGGCCGGATACCTGTCTAACGACATCGCGTACCGGCTTCCCGAAAAGGGGCAGCTCATCCCCACCCCTAGGCCCCATGAGAGGGTGGTGTTCCTCCCCCATTTCCTCCGCGGACTGGGCTTCCCTCTCCACCCATTTGTCCGGGGGCTCATGTTCTACTACAGCCTGGATTTCCATGATCTGGCCCCGAACTTCTGCTGATGTACCCCTATGGCCCCGTCTCTCCACCATATGGGTGTGCCACCATGAAACATCAGAGGTAAAGTCCGACAGCATCAGCTTCATTTGAAACTTGTTTTCTTCAAACTCGTTCCTCCAGACCTATTGCTTCAAGAGCTTATAGGTTGTTGGATTTCTTCCATGTGATACCTAAGTTCAACCAACAATAATGGGGATGAAAGCATAGTTGTGTCATCAAGGTTATAAGGTAAACTTAAGTTAGCATTCACCTGGTCACTTATTAGTTTGGCGTGACTTCTTGTGATTGGACCTATAATTGTTGGAGACTTTTCGATGGTTGTGGTGTCCTCATCATCCTCCCCATCTTGAAAAGGAGTCGTCCTCGACTCTGATGGTCCAAAGTATGTATAGAGGTCGGACACATTGAAAGTTGGACTAACACCATAATCCATCAGAAGGTCAATCTTGTAGGCATTGTCATTTATCTTCGCAAGCACTTTGAATGGACCATCTCCACGTGTCTGCAACTTGCATTTGTGTTGATCCGGAAAACGATCCTTCTGCAGGTGCACCCACACAAGATCACCTTCTTCAAACAACACCTTCTTTCTTTCCTTGTTTGCTCGTTTTGCATATTGCTTAGTCATCTTCTCAATATTTTCCTTGGTCTTCTCATGATTTTTCTTCACGAAGTCAGCACGCTTAGTTGCGTCAAGATTTGTTCACTCCTACAATGGTAAAGGCAAAAGATCTATGGGAGCAGCAGGTTTGAAACCATAAACAATTTCAAAAGGACAAAATTTAGTGGTTGAATGTACCGCCCTGTTGTATGCAAAATCCATGTGGGGGAGACACTCTTCCCACACCTTCAAAATTTTCTTTAAAACTACACTCAGCATCATGGATAGTGTGCGGTTGACAACTTCAGTTTGTCCATCCGTTTGTGGGTGGCATGTAGTGGAAAAGAGAAGCTTTGTTCCTAGCTTTGCCCACAACGTTTTCCAAAAATAGCTTAGAAACTTGGTGTCACGGTCTGAAACAATAGCGTGTGGTACTCCACGTAGCTGCATGACTTCCCAGAAAAACAAACCAGCAATGTGTGAAGCATCATCGCTCTTATGACACGGAATAAAATGAGCCATTTTGCTAAACCTATCAACCACCACAAAAACGGAATCACTCCCCCTCTTAGTGCGTGGTAATCCAAGAACAAAATCCATGGAAATATCTTCCCAAGGCGTACTAGGAATTGATAAAGGCATATAAAGTCCATGGGGGTTTAAACGTGACTTAGCTCTGCGGCAGATCTCACAACGTAGCACGTAGTGCTCAACATCACGCCTCATCCTTGGCCAAAAGAAATGGTCGATCAGCACACTCTCAGTTTTCTTTGCTCCAAAATGTCCCATGAGACCACCAGCATGAGCCTCCTGCAGAAGCAACAAATGAACAGAGTAATCTGGGATGCACAATTTGTTAGCTCGAAACAAGAATCCATCATGCAAGTGAAACTTTTCCCAACCTTTCCCCTCACTACACTTTGAGTGTGGTTCAAAAAATATGGGTCATTGGCATACAATTCTTTGATACTTTGCAAGCCAAGAATTTTAGTATCAAGGTGTGAGTAAAATATGGCGTCTAGACAAAGCATCGGCAACAACATTATATTTTCCTTTATTGTACTTGACAATATAGGGAAAAGATTTCTTTGAATTCACTCCATTTTGCATGTCTACGGTTCAGTTTTTGTTGACCCCTAAGGTGCTTTAAAGATTCATGGTCGGAAATCACAAATTATTTAGGCCACAAATAATGTTGCCATGTTTCCAAAGATCTCACAAGTGCATATAATTCTTTGTCATAAACTGAATAATTTAGAGTTGGACCACTTAGCTTCTCACTAAAATATGCAATAGGCCTACCTTCTTGCATTAGTACGCATCTAATACCAACACCACTACACCACTTGCATCACATTCAATTTCAAAAGTCTTACCAAAGTTGGGCAGTGCGAGCAATGGTTAGATGTCAATTTTTCTTTCAACTCTTGGAAGGCCTTCTCTTGTGCATTTTCCCACTTGAAGGGAACATCTTTCTTGGTTAGCTCATTCATTGGGGCAGCAATGGTGCTGAAGTCCTTCACAAAACGACGGTAGAAACCAGCAAGGCCAAGAAAGCTTTGTACTTGGCTTACATTTTGTGGAGGCACCCACTCATAGATGGCTTTGACCTTCTCCTCATCTACCTCCACACCTTTACTTGAAAGAACAAAGCCAAGAAACACAACTTTGTCTGTGCAAAATACACACTTTTCCTTGTTAGCATATAATCTCTCCTCTCTTAGGACAGCAAGCACACACCGGATGTATTCAACATGTTCATCCAAAGTTTTGCTATAAATTAGGATGTCATCAAAGTAAACAACCACAAACTTGCCAATGAACATTCTAAGCACATGATTGATTAATCTCATGAAAGTACTAGGTGCATTTGTCAATCCAAATGGCATAACTAACCACTCATACAAACCAGATTTTGTTTTGAAAGCAGTTTTCCATTCATCACCCTCTCTGATTCTAATTTGATGCTAGCCACTTCACAAGTCAATTTTAGAAAAGATGGTGGCGCCACTAAGTTCATCAAGCCTAGGTATGGGGTGCCTATACCTCACAGTGATGTTGTTAATAGGCCTACAATCACAACACATTCGAGAAGTTCCATCTTTCTTGGGTACTAAAAGAACAGGCACATCACAAGGAGAGAGACTTTCCCTTACATAACCTTTGTTTAGTAGCCCTTCAACTTGTCGCTGAATCTCCTTGGTTTCCTCCGGGTTTGTGCGGTATGGTGGTCGGTTTGGAAATGGGGCTCCTGGGACCAAATCAATTTGGTGCTCAATGCCTCTTTGTGGTGGCAGCCCCGGTGGTATCTCCTCGGGGAACAGATCTTCATACCCCTACAAAATTTCAGCAACAACACTAGGAGTGGTAGAGGACAATTCGTTAGTAGAAAGGAAATTGTCCTTGTACAAAAGTACAAAGAACACAGAATTTGGTTCTCTCAACTCTCTCATATCCCTTTTCCTAGCCATCATAACTAATCCCAGTTTTTCCCATATCTTGGTCAATTTAAGCTGTGGGGTTTTATTTGGCTTTGGATTCTCTCGCTCACTATGTTGGTGGATGTCACTCAAGTGTTTCTCTCTCACTCTCTCTTTCTTTTTCAGATCATCCATCAATATTTCTTCAGGTGTCAAAGGCAGCAAATATATGCGCTCTCCCTCATATTGGAATGAGAGATGATTAGTATGGCCGCTGATTTGCATATCACGATCATACAACCAAGGTCTTCCCAACAACAATTGGCTTGCTTGCATTTGCACCACGTCATTCCACTTGATCTCGATACTTTCCAATGGAAAACTGAACGGTGACTATGCTGCTTACTCGAAGTGTACCACGATCATTGAGCCATTGCATCTTATATGGACTTGGGTGCCTTCTTTGTTTTAGTCCCAATTTCTCTATCAAATCTGAACTTGCGATGTTGTTGCAGATGCCATTGTCAACAATAATTCTGCAAACCTTATCCTGGATGGTGCCACGGGTGTGAAAAATATTATGTCGCTGCCCTTTCTCTTCTCTAGCTGCATTAACACTAAGAACACGACGAGAAACAAAGCAATCTCCCATGTCGGCCTGAATATCACAACCACTCTTCTCGCCCTCTTCATCCACATGATCATCCGATGCTCCATTATCTTCATGTTCACTCTCAGATTCCCATTCACCTTGTTCATTCACAAAGGGAACTCTCTTGTTTTGATATTAAGAAGAAATGTGACCATGCCCTTTGCACTTCCAACACTCAATATCTCGGCTTTGATATGATGGTACAGCCATGGGGTTAGAAGTACTTCCAGCAGCAGAAGGAGCACGCTTGTCAACATTCCTAGGAGCCGGTGATGATGCCGATGAAGCCGCTGTTCACCGGGTGGCGGTAGGGTGTGAAGTATGCTGAAACTGAGAACCACCATGAGAGGAACTTGGTTGCAACCTTTGCCATGGTGTGGTCGTGCGGTTATGAGATATCCGTCCATGACCACTCCGGTGCACCTCCTCTCCGTGTGCTTTGCTTGCTCCAAAATATCCTATAGAGTGTTATAGGGAAACATCTCCAAAAAATCTGAAATTTCATTGTTGAGACCATGCTGAAATCTTGCCATATTTGACTCCTCCTCTTCATGAATACGAGCACGAACCAGCAACAATTCCATCTCTTTATAGTACTCATCCACCGTGCGCGTACCTTGGCTGAGGCGCTGCAATCTATTTCGGAGATCCCTTTGATATTTTGAAGGAACAAACCTTTGCCTCATGGCTTTTTCATCTGTTCCCAAGTATCAATGTGGTCACAGCCTAGCAGCAACTGATTTTCTTATAGTTGATTCCACCAAGTGAGTGCATAACCAGAAAACTCAAGACAAGTAAGGTTTACTCTCGTCGGATCAGAAAGATTATGGATACAAAAAATCTGATCACACTGCTCTTCCCAATCAAAATATGCATCGGGGTCTTCCTTTACTATGGACTTGGGGACGTGCAACTTGATTCTTGCCATGTCATCTCGACCATCTTGATCATGACGTTCTGCACGACGCCCATATTCAGCAGCACGACGGTACGGGACACCATCATAATCATCAAAATCATCTCCATGACCACGGGCAACATGCTCATGAGGGTCATAGTAGTGCCCACGAGGACCATGGCCTTGCCCTCGAAGTTGTACTCCTTGCTGCCGTCCATGAGCAGCAGCACCACGTCCACGAGCAACAGCCACACATCTACCATAGTTGTTGTTATCATCCTCCAAGGCGCCGTCAACAGGAGCATGCACAGAATTCTCATCCCCAACTTCCTCAAGGGGGTCAATAGGGTGTTGTTGGTGTCGAATCCTATTGCCACCTGCTGGAGGTCACTCGTGAAACATCCTTCCAAGGTCTTGAACCATGTTCCATAATTCCTGAAAATCATCACGTGTGACCGGGGCATCTTCTTCCCCATGGTTTTCTCCATGAACACTTGATCTAGATCCTGCCATGTTAGTAAGGCCAAAAGTGGAATAGGATAATTTTGTGGAATCACACAACCTCACCTCTTACTCACCAAAGTTCTTATGAGTTCACATCAGATTGTGCTTCTCCCCGATGTGTTAAAGCGATTGAAAGACATGGATCAAAGAACTACCTTCGGTTTTTGGTGGAGCTCGGTGGGGTAACCAAAAAGGGGCTTGTGCTGAAATCAAGTTGATGCAAACCAAGAAAATATGGGGATATATCTACTGCACCTTTGCACCAAGATTGAGAAACACACAACACACAAACTTCTGAAATTTTTTCTACCAAGCTGAAACTTTTGGATCTTACACAACACTTTCTTTTTCTCTCTTGACTTTTTTTTCTGCCACTATTTTCTTTCTCTCTTTGTTTTTTTGCCACTTTTTCCTCTCTTTTTTCCAAAGCACAACAACCAAATCTGAAAGAAATTACGAAGATGAACTTGGCGTAGATCTAAAAGATGAAGAACATGCACGGTATACAACAACAAGATCTCAGCACCAACAAGGCTTGGATTTTTTGGTGGGGCTTTGGACTTCTAGGACAGAAAATATAGCATGAAAAACACTCGATCTAAAGGGATGATATAAAGATAAACTTGGATAACTGACCCTACCGTGTCAACGAAGGCTCGAACGCAAGATGATAGGTGGGAACCCAATGAACGAGTTCACGCCCGAGGGTGGCCCGATCTTCACGTCGTAGGATCGAATCGGGAGGGATAACTAGCTGCAAGTAGCCGGGATAACTAGCTTTATACCTGCCAAGCTTGGATGCAACCCGTACGTTGGGGATGGCTGACCGAAGCTACAAGAACTCGAACCCGCTATCCAAACAATCGCAGAACCACAAAGCGGGACTAATCCACACAAAACGACCGGAACCGTAGAGCACGAACTTGGAGGAACCAGAGGCTCCTTCTCGCGAATCCGAATGAACTAACACGAGCAAAGGTAGCACGATCTCTCGGATCTCTCTCTAGCAGTCTTGCTGCATAAGCTTGTAGCTGAATAGTTTGACAAAAGGTTTTTTTGAGGATGGGGGAGATGGGATTTTATAGCAGGGACAACCCCCCTTGGCTAGGTGTCAAAATGTTTTCAAAAGTAAACAGGTTTGCATGGATTCCTTGGGTGAATAAGCAGTCAACTTTGGGAGTTGTTGTAGAGCTCCTCGGAAATTCGTGAAGTCTTGACAGCCTGGATACCTTCCACGAGAATGACTAGTACTTTTGACTCACAACTCCAAATGATGTGAGGTTTTTTGCATTGGAAAGATAATTTGATTTAGCTTATGTGGATGTACCCCTATGACCCCGTGTCTCCACCATATGGGTGTGCCACCATGAAACATAAGAGGTAAAAACTAACAGAATCAGCTTCACTTGAAACTTGTTTTCTTCAAACTCGTTACTCCAAACCGGTTGCTTTAAGAGCTTACAGGTTGTTGAATTTCTTCCATGTGATACCTAAGTTCAAGCAACAACAATGGATATGAAAGCATAGTTGTGTCAACAAGGTTATAAGGTAAACTTAAGTTAGTGTTCACCTGGTCACTTATTAGTTTGGCGCGACTTCTTGTGATTGGACCTATAATTGTTAGACTGTATATATACGTAGCCTCTGTATACCTGTTGTAACATTGTATTGTAACTCTTGGTAACTCTATATAATGAGATAGCCACACGCTGTTTAGGGTGTCGAGCAGTTTCCCAAACATACGTTTTACATGGTGTCAGATTAGGTTTATGATGTCTTCCGCTGCACCCGCCGCCGCGGTCGCGCCGGCCCCCGCCGCCGCCGCCACCGTTGCTGCGCCGGCCCCTACCGTCGCTCCCTCGTCACCGTTTCTGGCCTCCCAGCCCCTGGCCGCGGCCTCGGCTTGGTGGACCACCCAGCCGCCCGCGGGCTCCCAGATTGGATCGGGAGCCGGCCACGGTGACCTGTCTCCGCTGCCGTTTTCTGGCGGCCCGTCGTCCTCGACCACCATGGGTGCTCTGCCGGCGCCGCCGTCCTTCCAGGGTCAGCCGCCGGCGTACGGCACCGCCCCTGCCCCGACCTATGACGTCGCCGCTACCTCGTCATACACCGCCCTACACCCGTATGGTGCTTCGGGTCCGGCCTATGGCCCCCCATGGTATGGCGCCCCTGCATCCACTCAGGGTGCCCCGTCCGCATGGCAATTGCACCCCTACGGCGTGCTGCCCCCGCAGCCCTATGCGGCGCCGCCGCGTCCTCAACCCTATGCGGCGCTGCCCCCTTCACTGCCCTACGGGGCCGCGCCTCCTCCGTCACCAGGGGACCCGGCGTCGCCGTATGCTGGTGCTATCCCCGGGTATGGCGCACCCTTGGCGATCGCGCCACCTTAGGAGACGGATCCATCTATGGGTCTCTACGCGCCACCGACACAGGATCATGCTACATCGCCATCGCCGTTCTACTTCTCACATCTCCTTCCGGTGAAGCTCACGCAGGACAATTACCTGTCGTGGTGGGCTCAGGTGCTTCCTCTCCTCCGCAGCCGCTACCTGGAGGGCTACATCGACGGCTCCATCCCGTGTCCGCCGCCATATCACCGGCTCATCATGTGTGGGTGGCCCAGGACCAGGCAATCCTCTCTGCCATCCAGTCGTTGCTGACCCCGAGCGTGTCGTCGTTGGTCATCTTCGCCGCGACGTCTAAGGATGCTTGGTCGGCACTTCACAGCAGCTTTGCCTCTCAGTCTCAGGCGCGTGCTCACTCTACATGCCCCGAGTTGGGGGAGACCAAGCTTGATGGCCTCAGCATCACGGATTACTTCAACAAGATGACTGGTCTCGCAGACATGTTGGCCTTGATTGGTCAGCCGCTTGGTGATAAAGACTTCACCACCCATGTACTCAACGGCCTGGATGATGACTATGATAACCTCATCGAGAATGTGCATGGTCGTGAGGCCCCACTGCCACCCCGCGAGCTCTACGCGCGCCTCCTTGGCCGCGAACAGCGCATCAAGGCGCGCCGAGCCTCTCCAGGGTTTGTCTCCGCCAACGCCGCGACTCGCAGCAAGTCTCAGAAGCAGGCGCCGCTTGGTGGGAAAGCGACGGCCTCGCCTCAGTCAGCTCCGCAGGGTGCAGCACCCTCCATCACTGGCGGCAGTCGGCCTTTAGCTTTTTGTCCCTGCTGCAGTGCTCAGCAGGCCTGCCAGCTGTGTGGCATTGAGCGTCACATTGCCTCCCGCTGTCATCGTCGCTTCAAGCAAGATTTTCTGGGCCTGGGCAACAATGGCAAAGGAAATGATAAGCAAGCTACCGCCGCGGTGACGAGTCATGAGCATGGATGCACTCCATCCTACTCCATTGATCCTACATGGTATATGGACACCAGAGCTACCAATCACCTCACCGGAGATATGGGCAAGCTCTCTACTCAAGAGCCATATCGTGGTCATGATCAGGTGCACACTGCCAGTGGAGCAGCTATGCGCATCTCACATGTTGGTTAGGCTTCTCTTCTTGCACACAATTTTCACAAACTGCATCTTTCCAATGTCCTTCGAGTTCCCTCTGCTACGCGTAATTTGTTGTCGATTCCTCAACTTACTCGTGATAATAATTTCCTTGCTGAATTTCACCCTTTTTGTTTCTTTATCAAGGATCGGGACACGAGGGCCATTCTGCTTAGTGGTCGCCTACGCCATGGCCTATATGCACTTGACGCGCCGCGCACACCTCCCATGAAGCTTTCTCCTCAGGCGTTCAGTGGTGTTCGTGTGTCGCCTACGCACTGGCATGCGCGCCTTGGTCACCCTGCAGCTCCTATAGTTCGTCATGTGTTTCATCGTCATGAACTACCAGTTGTGTCCAATAAAACTGTTGAAACTATCTGTGATGCCTATCAGCAGGGCAAGAGTCATCAACTTCAGTTTTCAGAGTCTAGTCAGGTTGTGAAACATCCTCTTGAGCTTGTGTTTTCTGATGTGTGGGGTCATGCCCAAACATTTTTTAGTGGTCACAATTATTATGTCAGTTTTATTGATGCTTATAGTCAGTTTACTTGGCTATATCTTATTAAGCGCAAGTCTGATGTGTTCGATGTTTTCATTCAGTTTCAAGCACACATTGAGCGTCTCCTTAAGCATAAAATTATCCATGTTCAATCCGAATGGGGGGGGAATACCACAACCTCAACTTGTTTTTAACAAACTTGGGATTTCACATCGTGTGTCTTGCCCTCATACACATCAGCAGAATGGAACTGCCAAACATAAGCATCATCATCTTGTAGATACTGGCCTAACTTTGCAAGATCATGCATCCATTCCGTTTCGGTTCTAGAGTGATGCTTTCTCCACAGCCTATTTTTTGATAAATAGGCTCCCCTCACGACTTCTGAAGATGAAAACTCCGCTTGAACTCTTTCTCAATGAAATTCCAGACTACACTTTCTTCAAGGTGTTTGGGTGTGTATGTTGGCCTCACTTATGTCCGTATAACAAGCGTAAGCTAGAGTTTCGGTCTAAGAAGTGTGTTTTTCTCGGGTATAGTTCTCTTCAAAAAGGGTACAAGTGCCTACATGTTCCAACAAATCGCATGTACATTTCTCGTGACGTTGTGTTTGATGAAAATGTGTTTCTCTTTCGTGCACTTCCGACAAACTCTACCACTCTCATGCCACCGGTGCACATGTCTATACCTTCGCCTGATCAATTTGTGGATGTTGCATATGCCCCTGCGTTGCTCCCTAATCATGCTGCAGGTATTGGGCGCGGTGCACGCCTTGAGCTCCTTGAGGAACAAGCGTTGGATGAGGCTTGCGATCGGAACGTCTCCCACGTGCATGGCCCATGCATACCGGGTGGCACCCGCCAACCCGCCGCTGCTTCGCCCGGGGCACAGGCGCCGGTCTCACCCGCCCCGACGCTGGCTTCGCCTGACCTGCCACCTGCCGCTGCTTCCCCTGGGGCACGGGCGCCAGCCTCACCCGCCCCGACGCTGGCTTCTCCCGGCCCACCAACGACGGTCCCGCTCGCCCTGACGCTGGTCTCACCTAGCCCACGGTCTCCGGTGTCGCCCGGCCTGGCGGCCACTCCGACTGGGTCGGCTGCAGCTTCGCCTGACCCAGCAACCCCGACGGACCTCGCTTCAACCTCTGATGGGATGCCCTCACTTGACGCGCCGTCACCTGTTTCTCTGACGCCAGGGAGTCCTGGTGAGAGCTCGTCGGGTGTCTCGACCTCATCACCGTGGCCTGTCACTTTGGAGTTGCCAGCACAGCCTGTTGTCACCTTGCGTCCTCGCACATGGAGTCAATCTGGCATTTTTCGTCCGAAGGAATGCAAAGATGGGACTGTTGCATGGCTTGCTGCTTGCATGGCTCATACTGATGCTGATCCCACTGCAGAAACTCGTCACTTTCAGGCTGCGCTCAGTATTCCTCATTGGCGTGCTGCGATGGAACAGGAGTTTCAGGCTCTACAAAAAACTGATACTTGGCAACTTGTTCCTCCAGTGTCTGGCATCAACGTCACTGATTCCAAGTGGGTTTTTAAAGTCAAGAGACATGCTTATGGTTCTATAGAACGCTACAAAGCACGGCTAGTCGCCAAGGGCTTGAAACAGAGGTATGGTCTTGATTATGAAGACAGTTCAGTCCCGTCATCAAGCCTACTACTATTCGTTTGAAGTTGTCTCTTGTTGTCACTCGAGGATGGTTCCTTCGTCAGCTCGATGTGCAGAACACTTTCCTACATGGAATTCTGGAGGAGGAGGTTTATATGCGTCAGCCACCTGGTTTTGTTGATCCAACACGTCCTCATCATCTCTGTCGCCTGCTTAAGGCACTGTATAGACTCAAACAAGCTCCTTGTGCATGGCATGCCCGCCTTGGCTCTGTTCTTCGAGCTCTTGGGTTTACTCCCTCCACTGCGGACACGTCGCTGTTTCTCCTTCAGTGTCCTGAGGTTACGATGTATCTCTTGGTTTATGTTGATGATATGATTCTCATCAGTTCCTCTGATGCTGCTGCTGGTCGTCTTGTGACTGCATTCAGTGGTGATTTTGCTGTCAAAGACCTAGGTGCTCTGAATTTTTTCCTCGGTCTGGAGGTTTCACGGTCTTTTGCTGGGTTGACTCTTACTCAGAAGAAGTATTCCTTGCACTTGTTACATCGGGCTGGCATGCTGAAGTGCAAACATGCTATCACTCCGATGTCTACCACCGATCGGTTGTCTGCTCTTGATGGAGAATCTCTTTCACCTGATGATGCTACTGAGTATCGCAGTCTCGTTGGT
Organism: Triticum urartu; assembly: GCF_003073215.2. NCBI lineage: Eukaryota > Viridiplantae > Streptophyta > Magnoliopsida > Poales > Poaceae > Triticum > Triticum urartu. The sequence continues at coordinate 560,772,469 of NC_053023.1, forward strand.
GGTCTGCAATATCTTACTATTACCAGGCCTGATATCTCCTATGCAGTTAACCGTGTGTGTCAGTACCTTCATGCACCCAGGACATCTCATTGGTCACCCGTGAAGCGTATTTTGCGGTACATCTGCCTTACTGCCTCCTATGGTTTGCTTCTTCAGCCTGCACCGTCTGGTGAACTCTCCGCTTTCTCAAATGCATATTAGGCTGGTAATCCCGATGATAGGCGATCCATGGGGGGTTATGCGGTATTCCTAGGTTCTAACTTGATCGCCTGGAATGCTCGCAAGCAAGCAACGGTGTCTCGGAGTAGTACTGAGGCTGAGTACAAAGCGGTTGCCGATGCGACTACTGAGATCATATGGGTACAGTCTCTCTTGAGGGAACTGAGAGTTTCTCCAGCCCGTCCTCTAGTTCTGTGGTGTGATAACATCAGTGCTACATATCTCTCATCTAATCCGGTGTTCCATGCTCAGACGAAGCACATTGAGGTTGACTATCATTTTGTTTGGGAACGTGTTGCACAGAAGCTACTTTGTATCAAGTTCATCTCGTCAAAGGATCAACTTGCTGACATCTTCACGAAGCCTCTTCCACAACCACAGTTTGTAGGCTGTAGGCACAATCTTAACTTGCTTTGTACTTCAGGCCATAGTTAAGATTGAGGGAGGGTGTTAGACTGTATATATATGTAGCCTCGGTATACTTGTTGTAACATTGTATTGTACCTCTTGGTACCTCTATATAATGAGATGGCCACACCCCGTTTAGGGTGTCGACCAGTTTCCCAAATATATGTTTGACAATAATTGTCGGAGAATTATCGATGTTTGTGGTCTCCTCATCACCTGCCCACCTCAAGGCCTGCACATCACTCTCTATCTCGCATGCACAATCTCTTTGTGAAAGCCCTATTTAGCATGTAGCTTTCCGTCACATTCACACACATTCTCTCCATAGGTTTGATTTCTCTCAATATCTGACACACACACACCCACACACACACAGCACACACACTCCCCCTCCCCCGAGCACACAATTCATCCCCATCCAAGGTTATATGGCAACCACTCTCGCTTGTACTTCTCTACACCCCAGCATGCACACCACCTCAATCTTCAAAGAGGGCATCGAGGAGGTCGAAGACGGCGACCACACTACACTAGAGAATGCGGGGCCATTTGGAAGCAGGATGATGTGATGATGGCTGACTGACTCCTCCCCCCTCTCTCCAGCACAAAATTACCAATCCCTCTCTCTCTCTCGCACAAAATTATCAATCCCTCAACCCATGAGATCCTTCCCCTCCCGTCCATGTTTTTCCAGCTCGCTCATCAAACCTGTTGTCTCTTCTCCTTCCACGTGTACAAAATCTGGATGCACACACATCTCACATATATTACATGTCTCCATCTTTCTCACGGACCTAACTTCTTCCTCTTTCTCTCTCTCTCTATCTCTTTCTCTCTCTATCTCTTTCTCTCTCGTTAGGTTTGTCTCCTACTCTATCGCCCACATACATACAATCTTTTCCGCCCTATCTGCTCCATCTTCGCAAGCTCTCACTACACGTTTCATTCACACATTGGGATGTGTTCAAAATGTTGCTTTTATAATGGATCATGTAGAGTTATGGTTGGTTTTGTTGCATCCTACAAAGTACTAACTATGAAATGCATTTAGATTTTCATTTGACTGGGTTATGTGAGTTTGAGGATATTGTGAAGTATTATAGACCTCGTATACATCTTGGAATTCAACAATGATTCTAACTATTGAATTGTATAAACCATTACATTCAAAGTCAGTAGCTTAATATATTTATTTCACGACTACAAAAAATGATTAATTCACTACAAACAAAGAAAACAAATGTGTACTCCCTCCATTTTTATTTAAGTCCGCGTATTAGCATTGGTCAAAGTCAAGTTTTGTAAACTCTCACAAAGTTTGTAACAAAAAATATTAAACTATACAATAGCAAATAAATACCATTAGATTCATTATTGAATGTACTTTCACATCATACATATTTGTTATGGTAAATGTTTATATTTTTCTATAAACTTGGTCAACTTGAGGAAGTTTGACTACAGTCAAACCTAATATGCAGAGTTAATAAAAATGGAGGGAGTACTAGTAGTTAATACTCGTTACTTACTTAGCCCAATCACCCAACACGCCACACGGGGAGTTCGGTATCATAAAATTTAGAGGTCGGCGGGAAAATCTCCCGCGACCCTGATTCGAGCAGTGCGAAGTTACCATCATACCCTTCAGAACAGGCCTACGGATGACGCTTGGTAGGGGGCTGTTTTGGTAACTTCAGGTTCACCCTACCCAGCCAACCCCACCCCGGCACCCAGAGTAGTACACCTAAATACTCCCCATTTTCTATCCCCACCACAAAATAGACTTCTCCACGGCACAGCAGGCTTCGTGCTCCTCTCCTTCTACATCAGCGCACTCGTCCACCGCAGCGCATCTGCCTCATCGACGACATCGTACACCGCACTAGAGCCGGTCCACCGTCGTTGTCGTACACGGAGCCTCTTCCCCGGCACCGTCTTCCACGGTTTCGGATCTGCTTCCCGGAAGCCGACGCCAAGCGCAGAAGCACCACCATCATGGACAATGAACTGACTCCCGTTGCCGACCATGACGCATAGAGGCCGCCGCGACCATCGTACCCCCCCTTGATTGGTAATGTGTGTATTGAATCTCTTAGCAGTACATGTGCAGTTCCAATTTTGTTCACACCTACCCTTCAAATTTCCTGGTTGCTATTGTTCCCATAAAAGTAATTGGTTATAGCCTCCATTGCTCCTGTATCGCGCTGTGCTTGGGTAGGTTCTTCATCTGCAACCAGCAGTGTGGCAAATGATGAAAAGTTTTTTAGAACTAGCAAGATGCCCATGCGTTGCACGGAACATCAAGATGCATTTGTATGAGTAGTTTTTCTTGCAGAAGAAAAGGATGAACGAGGGAAGGCCTTATTTGCAGATGTGGAGAGGGGTGTGGTTATCTTTTTGCAAAATTGCCATAGTTTCATTCCTATCCGTCAGATATAAATCAGACGACCTATTTGTAGGATGGCAGGCACACCATCATCATCAACTCTGTTTTTTATAAGAGTATATAAGAGTAGAGAGTAGAGATACAGAAGTAGAGATAGAGAGTAGAGAGTAGAGACATAGATAGTTCCCAACATAGATAGATAAAAAATAGATAGTTCAACTACTCCTCGTCGTCTGACTCCTCCTCGGTGATGTCCTCCTCCGACGTCTCAATGTAGGCGTCAAGATACCGATCGTCGTTGGAGTCCCAGTGCAACGCTGCTCCTAGCTTCATGTTGAATTGAGCGGCCGCTTTCTGCGTACGCTTGTCCTCACGATAGGCGGCTCGCTCCGCCCTCCTCTTCTCCCTCTCCGCCCTCCTTTGCGTGTAGAAATCACGCTCGTTGATGATGTCCTGCGGGAAGCGTTGGCGCCACAATGCCATGGCTTCCTCGTCCATCTCGGCGATGCCGAGATGGTGCTCCTGCCTCTGGTTGTCACTACGATCCTCGTCGGTGATAAGACGCGGCAGAGGCACGAGCTCCTGCGCCCGCTCCCGCATCGGCACGTTGGGGACATTCAATGTTCTATGAGGCCACCGGAGGCGCCACGCCGCCGCGTCGTACGCGTGGGCGGTCGCATGGGCGGTGTCGAAAGTGTCAAGGCCGAGGCGCATCCCGCGGAATCGATCTTAGCGGAGAAGCCGCCGGAGGGGCGCGCGCAGACGCCGCGCTATCCCCAAGTTCCTGGTGATGCGACGGCATGGTGGCACGGCGGCGGCGAGGCAAGAAGGAGCATGGAGAGAGCAGTGGCGAGGCACATAGCGGGGAGAGAGCGGTGGCAAAGCATAGAGCGGTGGGAGGGCATTAGATTTTCTAAAGCGCGCCGGACGTCGCACGCCAAAACTAGCGCGCGCCCGGCCGCTTTTTTGCGCGTGCGTGCGATCCTTTCCTGACGTCCCTGCTATCTCTACTCTCTTCTATACTCTTATATTTATTTTATATTTATATTTATATCTACTCTTATAAAAAACAGAGTTGATGATGATGGTGTGCCTGCCATCCTGCAATATGGTCCTCCAATTTATATCTAACGGATAGGAAGGAAACTATGGCAATTTTGTAAATCTCTCACATGGCAGATGAGTGCTTTAATGTTGTCCAGAAGATGCATGAGTATTACTATATTTTTCTTGCCATGTTGAGATTTTAAAACCATGAGTGCGAACATGCAGAGGAGCAATGAAGACCAAACACGGGATATTAGGGACATCTTCAAGGAGCGTGGCAAGTTAAAGAGGAGCTGCACCGAACCTGTAAAACAAGCTTTGGTAAGTAATACCCTTTCAATTAATTTCGTTTAGCCTCATTTTGTTCGATGTGTATATGTTGTAGTTTTTGTTTCTCTTAGCCTCGTGTTCTTCGATGTGTAATAAGAAGAGTCTTAATCGTCCTAATGCTTTCATTTTTAGCTTGATGTAGGAAGTGGGTGTTCTCACCTTGGAGTCTATTTTTATATTTTTCCTTTTGAATTCACTTCTCTGAGTCTTGTAAATGGATTTGGGTTGCTCTGAGTATTGATCTAAAAAAGAAGTAACTTCATGTCAGGATGCAGTTCTTGTGAGGAGGGAAGTATGGTCAACCTCGAGATCATGTTTCCAAAATGAGGCTGAATTACACACAAGGTGCCTGTTCCCTAATGATGCTGGATTAGACACAAGGTGAAAATTCCCAGATGATGCTGGATTACACACAAGCCAGGTGGAGTCATCAACTGTTCGTGGCCTCGTGGCTCTAGTAAAGGCTGAAATAAAGCGTGTAGCAACCCTTGAGAATGTAGCCGAGTTCCTGAATTAGCAAAAAGAGCAATCAAATGCTCTCTTCACCCAAGACAAAGAAGAGATGGAAGAAGTCAGAAAGAAGCTAGCAGAGGCAGAGCAGGCTAAGCGTCTCCTGCTATCTAAAACTGTTGTCAATACAAATTTTCCTTCATAATAGCTAGGTTGAAATGTTTATCCAGTCAGCATGCCTATTGTGATGTCTGTGCATCTACTGATGTGGCACAAAATAATTTTTTTCGGGTCATGTAATAACAACAATTACTTTCCAAACAATAACAGACGAAGCATTGGACATGGCATAGTTCACGCGCAAGCCCAACATTCCAAGTTCAACTTCCACATCAAACTCATGTTTACAAATATCTGCACATTCATAGATAATGCCCACAATTGTGATTCACTTCAAAGCCAAAAAATGTGAGGAGAGTTATAAATAAATAAAAACCTCTAGTTCCTACTACCAGTGCGAGCACAACAAGTCAAGACCACGCATAATTAATTATATTTTGGTCATTTTTTGACTAATCATGAATAACTTCTAGAAGCAGGTATAATTTATAATGTCAGTCGCGGCTGGGGTCCACGATGTTTTGAGCCAAAACAGGAAACACACCGGGTGTCTATGCCAGTGACACGGTGGTCGTTGCATTCGTGGGTTCAGAGCAGCGACGGCGGCTCCCCGATCTACTATTCCTCGGTGTCGGCGGTGGCTGCAAATGTGTTGGCCACCTCCACCAGCATGCCGCGGTTCTGCCAACGTTTGCGTCGGATGGCGTGGCCAACCATTTGCCAACATGCAGCAACTGGCCACTCCTCTGCGAGTAGGCTTGGAGCGTCAAGTTGATGCACCAGGGGCCAGCTTGGAGCGGCGGCTTGCTCCTCCACTTGCCCGCCTGCAGCCTCGCCCATGGTACTGACGGCCTGGGGTGGGGAGGGAGGTGGGGCAGCGAGTTGCCTGGCTTGTCGGGGCACCCAGCCGACTTTTATGCCGGAGAACTCGTCTTCCTGCTCACCAGATGCTATGGAGAGTGTGGAGAAAATGGTGCAAGGAGGATATGGGGAGCAACGGTGTGGTGCGGTTCTTGCCAGGCATCTGGCCTCGTTTAAATAGCGAGCAGACGAGAGGAGGCAGCCGACGTTGTGTTCCAAAATGCCGGCAGGCTCACGGAAGGATGTGTTGCCGGCACACGCACGGATTCAATGGAGGCAGGCAGGGTAGTCTGAAGCCAGTTGCATGCGGCGAGGAGGCGTGTTCAGCCTGGTCTGCAGCAAGTGGGGCCCTCTTGGTCGGTGTGCCGGTTTAATGCCTGTGCTATGAGAGGCGCGTCTGTGTTAGAGCAATCACTCCCTCCAGTCCTTTTTTGCTTGGGTATAACAAATCTCATTTTCCATTCACATTTTACAAGTAAATTCGTGGACAAACTTTGACCCAAAATACGATGGGGACTAGTAAACCAGGACGGAGGTAGTAGTTATGAATTCCATTTTCGCTCCATACCACTCGTTAACGCACCATTGAAAATCGAAACTCTTACCCCGCTAAGAAAATGATATTTTAAATGTGGCCATTCGATCAGTGGCGACTGGCGAACCACCGCCTCCAAGTCGTTCACCTATGGTCCCGACCATCAACTCCTATAGATCAAATTATCATGCGAGGTGACTATTCCTCCAAAGGTGCGCTCCACCATGTACCCGGTACCCGCACATGCAGCAATCGTGCACCAAGGGTTTTAGGTTTTATTTGTTTATGATGCCTTTACGTAACTCTCATGTGCGTGAGATAGCGAGAGATCGACTACATGCGTGCGCCTCTTCTCTTGGTATATGTACTCCATCGTTTGTCTGGTGTCCAAAAAATTATACAGTAGTAATAACTAGCAATGTGCCAATGTGTTGCCACACGATTAAAGTAGATTAATACATATTCACCGGTTTGATAGAAAAAAGAGTCTAGTTTTGAAATACGTATATCACTAAAAATATGTTATGTTTCACTCAAAATATATTCCTTTGGCGGTTTCGTTGAGATAAGAGAGGAATGTGGTTGGTTTCAAGATTTGAGAAGTGGTATATCTCTAATTTCTACTTTTATAAAAAACAGAGTTGGTGATGATGGTGTGCCTGCCATCCTGCAACATAGGTCGTCGGTTTATATCTGACGGATAGGCAGGAAACTATGGCAATTTTGGAAAAAGATACCCACACCCCTCTCCACATTTGCAAATAAGGCCTTCCCTCTTTCATCCTTTTCTACCACAAGATAAACTACTCATACAAATGCATCTTGATGTTTCGTGCAACGCATGGGCATCTTGCTAGTTGTTGCAAAAAGCCCATGTGTGTCTGTGTGTGTGGTGTGTGTGAGAGAGAGGGAGAGAGGAGGAGGACGGAGTGCATGTGTGACAAAGACACAAAGAGTGTGTATGCGAGAGGTATCACCATAAAATGAGGCGATATTGTGTGTGCACGATATAGAGGGTGTGTCTCAAGAAGGGACGAAAAATCTACATAGATACAAGGAGCACAAGAGAGACATGTATGAGATAGTGGAAGCACGAGTGTGCGGGTGTATAAACATACATGGAGGCTAGTCGATCAATGTTTGTGAGAGAAATACAAGTCGGGGTGCGAAAGCAAGAGTTTCGTGTGTGTGAGTGAGAGAGAGACGGTAGTCAGGAAGGGGAGTCGAAGCAGGAGTTGTGTGTGTGTGTGTGTGAGAGTTAGAGATAGAGGGGGGGAGAGTTTGTCTGGTCGGTAAACAAATGAATAATGTCAGTTTTATAACTGGGATGGAGACGGAAAGGACACCGCAACAAATGTTGTGTCTGCGGGAGAGAGTAATTTTAGTGGTATGAGTCATATCTAGAGAGATATAGGGTGTGTGTGAGAACCCTATAGAGAGAAATACCAAGTGAAAGCTTAGGTACCTAGTGATACTAGAGAACGGTAGAGACATGAGAGATAATGAAAAACGTGTAATGTATAATGATAGGGAGATCTTGACACTTCTCAAGGGAGACGTCAAGAGACCATGTTTGCGAAAACAGGAGAAACATGAACTGAGTATGCAGGTGAGCTGGAAAAAGAGAGTGATAGCTACATGAAGGAGCATGCGAGAGAGATGGGCGTGAAAGGAGATTCAAATATTTAGGTGCGTGTATAGAAAATGTCAACATAAAAGGGATTCAAATATTTGAATTTGAGATGATGTTACATGTAATTCATACTCGAACCAAAATTGATCTATCAAACATGCATACTCATATGAATTCATGTGCATCTATGTTATTTAATATGTAGATATTACTGATCCATACATTTTAGTAGAACATAATTTGGTTTAAAATTGAGCGTTGCACCAACTTCTGATGGTGAAGAATAAAAGCGACAGACATCATAATAAATGTCGCTATCACAAGGGGCAATGCAACGTGACGTTCTTTTGCACTAAGGGGTTGAGCATACAAACAAATAAGAGCATGGCAACCTCTGCTTCCCTCTGTGAAGGGCCTATCTTTTACTTTTATGTATTTACTTTTATGCAAAGAGTCAAAGTTTTCCTTCTATTCCTTTTTATTTTTCTCCTTTGGCAAGCATCATGTGGTGAGGAAAGATCTAGGCATATATGTCGAGTTGAATATAGGTAGCATGAGTTATTATTGTTGACATCACCCTCGAGGTGAATACGCTGGGAGGCGAAACTATAAGCCCCTATCTTTCTATGTTTCCGGTTGAAACGTTTTGCTCATGTGTACGCGGTGAGTGTTAGCAATCATAGAAGACTATATGATGGTTGACTATGTGGACTTGCCTAAAGGCTCCGATACGTGACCCTTCCTAAGAAGATGATGGATTGTAGTTGCAAAGTTGACCGAGAACATATTTTGTAAGTTTCTAATAGAGTTTTTGCTTTATACTTCATTTGTGCGATGAATTTTCACTTATTCATGAGAAGTCTATGATAAAAGTTCTATGATAAAAGTCTGATGTTCAATTTTTGTTGTTGTTATAATAATCTACAGGATGCTTCTATGTCCGTATTTTGTTTTTATCGACACCTCTCTCTCTAAGCATGTGGACATGTTTCTCGATTTCGGTTTTCGCTTGAGGACAAGCGAGGTCTAAGCATGGGGGAGTTGATACGTCCATTTTGCATCATGTTTTCTTACTGTTATTTATAATGTTTTTATCCATAATAATGCTTTCTGGAGTAATTCTAATGCCTTTTCTCTCATAATATGCAAGATATACACAAAGAGGGAGAATTCCGGCAGTTGTAAATCTGGACCTGGAAAAGCTACGTCAGGTCACCTATTCTACACAACTCCAAACAAGCTGAAACTTTACGGAGATTTTTTATGGATTATTTGAGGAATATTGGAGCAAATAACTACCAAAGGGGGCCCACCAGGTGGGCACAACCCACTTGGGCGCGCTAGGGAGCCCATGCGCGCCCTGGTGGGTTGTGCACACCCAGGCCCACCCCCGGTTCCGATCTTCTGTTATATAAGTCATTTTGACCTAGAAAAATAAGGAGAGGACTTTCGGGATGGAGCGCTGCCATCTCGAGGCGGAACTTGGGTAGGAGCATGTTTGCCCTCCGGCGGAGTGATTCCGCCGAGGGAACTTCCCTCACGAAGGGGGAAATCATCGTCATCTTCATCACCAACAACTCTCCCATCTTGGGGAGGGAAATCTCCATCAACATCTTCAACATCACCATCTCCTCTCAAACCCTAGTTCATCTGTTGTGTTCAATCTTGTTACCGGAACTATAGATTGGTGCTTGTGGGTGCCTAGTAGTGTTGATTACATCTTGTAGTTGATTACTATATGGTTTATTTGGTGGAAGAATATATGTTCAGATCCAATATGCTATTTAATACCCCTCTGATCTTGAGCATGTTTACCGTTTGTGAGTAGTTACTTTTGTTCTTGAGGTCACGGGAGAAATTATGTTGCAAGTAATCATGTGAACTTGATATGTGTTCGATATTTTGATAGTATGTATGTTGTGATTCCCTTAGTGGTGTCATGTGAATGTCGACTACATGACACTTCACCATACTTGGGCCTAAGGGAATGCATTGTGGAGTAGCAATTAGATGATGGGTTGCGAGAGTGACAGAAGCTTAAACCCCTGTTTATGCGCTATTCCGTAAGGGACCAATTGGATCCAAAAGTTTAATGCTATTGTTAGAATTTATTCTTAATACTTTTCTCGTAGTTGTGGATTCTTGCGGGAGGGTTAATCATAAGTAGGAGGTTTTTCAAGTAAGAACAACACCTAAGCACCGGTCCACCCACATATCAAATTATCAAAGTACCGAACACGAATTAAGCCAACATGATGAAAGTGACTAGATGAAAATCCCGTGTACCCTCAAGAATGCTTTGCTTATCATAAGAGACAGTTTTGGCCTGTCCTTTGCCTCAAAAGGATTGGGATACCTTGCTGCACTTTTGTTACTACTATCGTTACTTGCTTGTTACAAATTATCTTGCTATCAAACTACTCTGTTACTTCCAATTTCAGCACTTGCAGACATCACCTTGCTGAAAACCACTTGCCATTTCCTTCCGCTCCTCATTGGGTTTGACACTCTTACTTATCGAAAAGAGCTACAATTGATCCTCTATACTTGTGGGTCATCACTTCCACGCCGCCGACAGCCATCGCTACCGCAACACCGTCAAATTCTTAGCTGATGCATACACGACACCGCACTAGAGGCGACACTCTTTCATATCTGCTCAACTTATTTATCGCAGCAAGAAAATAGATCGCCACTGCTTTACTCTAATTTCTTGTCCATCACTTACTTGTTAATTGAAAGCAAACATTGGTTGCGAAGTTGCCTTTGTTCGGTTTGCACCTTCAGATCCGCCATGGCACGCTCAACACTATATTCGCAATGCTTATGGTTTTCCCCTTTTATATTCCACACTAGTTAAATGACAGTAGACAAAATTTCAAAATTGGGTCAGTCGATTTTTGAGTGCCCACCGGAGTTCGCCGGTGCGAAGGAAGGGGCTCGGGTGGGGACGGCGGTTGTGGTGTCCTGGCGGTGGTGGGGCCTCGCCGAACGAAGAAAACTTGACGCAGGTGGGGCAGGGTGGGGGTGACGGAGGAACACAGGTGGTGGGGGCGGTTCAGGGAATGGCGGGGGGGGGGGGGTCGGGGCCTGTGGTTCGGCCGGCAGCCCATGCGGTGTTCTATATGGGAAGAATCAAAGATGAGGAAGAAGAAGGGTTAGGAGATGTAGGATCTTCATCCAACCGCCTGAAATGGTCGACTGACCCAAATGACAAAAGTCACGCGACTTGCATGCAAACCTTCCTTTATATTCAGTACCATCATCGTAGCTGGTTAGCACTGCTCTTGAATCCATCAATCTAAACAATGTGCCACTCATAATTCCAAACTTGTTGCTCAAATATGAATCTGATATGATGCTGATATTACTAAAACAGATAACGTTTAATTGGTCAGCTAATGTTCCTACTTTTACTTTCAAAAAGCACGTGCAGACCATATAGAGAGATAGCAGGGAGTTGCATTCTTAATGCGCTCTGATTCATCATGTGTGGGCACTGCGTGTAACATCCCAAATTTTCAATTCAGAATGTTATACATTAGGTCATCCTTGCATATCATATTTTATTGCATTTTGACTTGATCCTCGAAATCCTAAGCAACTCAAGGACCCTCGAAGAGAGAGTTGGGGATTTCACTGTTTTCATATTTGAGATTTTATCAAATATTGAAACGAGGATTTTGGTTTTAATTATTTTCTCCCCAAAAATATTTCATGTTGAAATATATGAAAAGAGATAATATGACTTCTCCAAAATAAATGAAATATTGGATGAAAATATTAAAATCAAATATTTGATTTTATTCGGATTTTATTGTTATTTTATTTGCATTAGAAAAATTGCATGTTTTCAAAATTGCATTTTAGGGCCAAGGAAATGTTCATCTTGTTCTAAATATTTGATTTAGACGGTGGAAATTTATTTTGGCATTTTTAGATTTTTATTTATTTTCCTAGGATTTATTTTCGACGGAATCTGTTTTTTTTTAAAGGAGAGCCCGCCGGACCGAGCTAGGCCAAGGCCCAGCTGGCCCAGCCACCCCGGGCCGCCGTCTCCCACCCGGAGACCGCGACCGCCGCCGCTGCTCGCCGTTGCCGAGTCGGCCACGCCACCCCGCCCCCTTCCCTAAGCCACCACCCCTCTTTAAAAGCCGACCCGGGGCCCCCCTGGAGCCCCGAAGCCGAGCCGCTGCCGCCGCAAGTCGCCCGCCCCGCCGCCTTGCGCCACTGCAGCCGCCGCCGCACGCCGCTGCCCCATGCTGCCCCCGCCTCGCCGCGCCGCCGCGGAAGCCGCCGAAGCCACCGCCGATCCGATCCGATCTCGCCGTTCGTTTTTTTCTGTTTAGGTAAAAACCGTCGGTTTTTTAAAAACCCTAGTTTCATTTTTTTCGGTTCGCCGGTTTTCTTGGTTTAGTTTATTTAGCGGACGTTTGTCCGTACGTTCGTTTTAACGAACGGTGTTCACTCGTTAGCCGGAGACAGCGAACGTTCGTTCGTTAGCCTGTTCGTCAGTTTTCTTTTTCTCAGATTTTTCACGATTATTTTCGATCGCGATTTCTGATCTGATTTTCATTTTAGTTTATTTTTTCGCTTGTTTATCGGAATCAGGCGATTCAAGAGCCTAGATCTTCGTCTCGTAACCCTCTTTCCGTTTAACCAACTTGAACAAGATTTTGATACTATAAAATTTGACCTTAGTCCAGATTAGTAATCGTCTATTGTTTCTTTCGCAGTTTGAGTTTCATTGCTCCGTTTGATTTGATTCTTTTTGCAAACCGGAGTTCTTAAGTGGAACTTTCTGGTTAAATCTCTTATTTGAGTTTTACTCATGCTTCTTTGCTTGATTGCTTATGTATGCTATTGTTTGTTTGCCATAGAACACCCGGAGTGTGAAGCGTGCTACTACGAGTCTTTAGGTTTTGCGGATCATCAGCAAGGCAAGTAACACTTTGATCGTACCCCTTTATCACCCAGTTTTTATGCATTAGTTTCAACCCTCACACATTGCATGGTTAGGACTTGATAACATGTGGGAGTAGGAAGTAGTTGATGAGGTAGAACCTATTGCCATGTTATTATCAAACCCTTGGGAGTTACTTCTACATATTGCTTATATTTTCATGCTATGCTCGTAGACATGGTTTGGGTGCATGAACCCATGACAGATGTGAGATTGTTAATTAATGGTTCAACTTAAGGTGGCAACTTTAATACACATCTGGGTGGATTGCTTGTCGGGCACCTGGAGAATCCAGTGTTATCCTACGATATCCCGGAGTAACCGTGTGATAATCCTACGGTCCGCCACCCAGGCTCAAAGGGAACTGAGATATTTCATGCTAGAAACTTCCGTGTGCAGCCACAAGCTATTATGGGCTCTAGCATAGTTGAGTAAGTTGCGTGAAGCTCTTGAAGAGGTAGACTAGCAGGTAGTGGGTTGTAGGTGGTATAGTCTATCCGGAGTAGAGAGTTAATGCTTCTGAAAAACTGTGTCTCGGTCATCCGTTTCTCAAACATCATGTAGTGCGAGAAATCCAATGGAGGAGATCGAGTCTTGTGGGGAAAAGTGCGCCAACCTCTGGAGAGTGTATAAACTAACCATGGTTAGCCGTGTCCCCGGTTATGGACATCTTGAGTATCTAGTACTTGGATTATCATATGTATCTCATCACTCTAAATTAATATTGTTGGGTTGATAATTACTTTTAATTGGGATTGAGTTGGAGGAACCTTCTCAATGATGTTTCAACTACCATGATAGTTAAACAAAATATATTCCTTTGTTGTAGGAAAAAATTGGCTTTTCGCAAAACTATAACCATAGAGCTTTCCACCAGCCAAATATGCATGTAGTGATAGCATTATTTTGTTCTTGCTCTACTGTGTTATATTGCTAGCATATTCCATGTGCTGACCCATTTCGGGATGCAACGTATTATGTTGCAGACTTTTCAGACGAGGAGTAAGGTTCATTAGGTCGTTGCCGTGCAGCTCAGCTATGCCGTTGGAGTTGATGGACCCACTTTATCTTCCAAGCCTTCCCCTGTTATCGTATTAGATGGCCTTAAGCCATATTTATTGTAATAAGTTATATTTTGAGACATTCAGTGTAATAAGTGTGTGATTGCCACTCTGTTATAAATCCTTCGACTATTGTGTGTGTCAGCATTACCGATACAGGGATGACACTGAAGCACAGAGACTTGACCGTTTGAGGTCGGGTCGCTACAAGATGGTATCAGAGAACCCGCTGAGTGTAGGACACGACCACTAAGTTTAAGCCCTAGATCACCACTCTCTTCTCATTTCTGACTCCTCTCCATTTTCTACTCTTTAGGATGGCAGACGCAAGGAACAAGTTTGCACAACCGGATGAAGAAGCACCTTTTGGACGACACTTGAAGGAAGTCACTAAGTACCTGAATATTGGAATACCAAGCTTCACCGGGACTTACAACGCCACTTTACCAGAAGAGGAGTGATGGATGATTCAAGTTCAAGTTCCAGGAAGGACATTCACGCCAGTCACCAAACCCATAGAGTTTTCCTTTGGTGCACCAACCTGGAGTCTAGGAAAGAGTATGGCAGCTCACATCACCATGGGACGCATTGGAAAAGTTTACCATAAGGAGCTTAAGGATACTATCTATCAGATTTGTGGGCGCCGAGATGAGCAATGGGAGATGATCTGCACCAGGAAGGATAGATCAATCGCTGCTTTCATCCAGGAGTTAAACCAGCACATTCATCGCCAGGAGAACCAGATGTGCGCAGGCATGATAGATCTGAAGAAGGCAATGACAAGGATCACGGAACTGGAGGAAGAACTCAAGGCTACTCGAGAAGATTATGAGGAGGAAATCGTCATACTAGTGGAGAAGAATGATGATCTGGAAAGGAAGCTGGGAGTATTCATGGGAGACCCCGCGCCAGGAGGAGAAGACGAAGAACCAAAGGATATTCATTCTGAGGACTACATCATCATCGACGACACTGACTTGGACCCCGACGATAGCGGTGATGACTATGAAGATGAAGCTGGAGCAGACATTATGGAGTCTTCGACTGATCAATATTTCTAGTAGACCACCACATCAGTAGTAGTATTCCACCATGTATATAGTATAGTCCAAGCACTTTTTGTAACGATAGTTAGATCGATTGTATGTCCTGCTTGATTGATTGAGTGAAATGATTGTGTTTGTCTCATGTGCATATGGGTAGTGTTTTATTACTAGACCTCATTCTATTCTATTCTCTTCCCTCTAAACCCTCAGATGCCTCCGAGACGTGACCCCGGATTTACTTTCCCACCGGAGCCCACTCAGTTGATCCAGCAGCAGAATACCCTGATACAGTTGTTAGTTCAGAACCAAGGCAACAACAACCCACCACCACCACCAGTTGACAACTTAGCCCGCTTTCTGAGGTTGCAGCCGCCGGTGTTTTCCAGTAGCACCGAGCCGATAGTGGCAGATGATTGGCTCCGCAGGATTGGAAGGGAGTTAACCACTAAAGGATGTACAAATGCTGAGAAGGTGCGTTTTGCCATGCATCGGTTGGATGGACGAGCAGCCTCATGGTGGGATAATTACATAGTCACCTATCCTATAGCCACTGTTACATGGATCCGTTTCAGCAAGCATTCTGCACCGCCCATGTATCAACAGGAGCTATGAGCATGAAGAAGCGTGAGTTTCACAACTTGCGCCAGGGGAACCGTACTGTGGCTCAGTACGTGGATGAGTTTAGTAAGCTGTCTCGTTATGCCCCTGACGATGTGGCCACAGATGCCGCGAAGCAGGAGAAGTTTATGGAAGGGCTGAATGATGAGATGAGCATGCATTTGATTGTGGAAACATTCAACAACTACCAGGAGTTGATAGACAAGGCTCTTATGATAGAAGGGAAGCAGCAGCAAATTAAGAGCCGCAAAAGTATGGACAAGGAAGGTACAACCCAGGAGCTCAGCAGAAGCCTCGTCTAACCCCGAACTCGGGAGGACTTGTTCATAACCATGGAGGCTACACCCACAATGGAGGAAGTACCCATAATCATACTGGCCCAAGGAAAGGGAATGGGAATGGAGCAAGCAGCAATCAGAACCGCTCCAATCCAGCCACACCCACGAAGAGAGACCTAAGCCACGTTACTTGTTTCAAGTGCGGGAAGACTGGACACCATGCCACGGAGTGCCCTGAAGCGAAGAATGGAAACGATAATGGGATCGCTAGGAAGAAGCCTAATCCATTCAACAAGGGACAAGTGAGCCACGTTAATGTGGAGGAGGTTGAAGGGCAGCCAGACGCAGTTATCGGTAAGTTTTTGGTTAAGTCTTTTACCGCCCTTGTTCTTTTTGATACTGGTGCATCACATTCATACATATCAAGGGGATTCATGGATAAGTTTAAACTACCAACCCAAACCCTTAGAACCCCTCTGTTAGTAAGTTCACCTGGAGCAGAGTATATGGCCAGCCGATGGTGCGACCAGATACCCGTAACCATTGGTAGCCATGTTTTTCCATCTGACCTAATAATCTTGGAGTCACAAGGATTGGATGTGATATTAGGCATGGACTGGATGTCAAAGTATGGAGGAAGCATTGACTGTGTTAGTAAATCAATTTGTCTCAGCACCCCAGAGGGAAAAAGGATCAAGTATGTATCTAGGCATGCGCCTAGGAGTAGCCAAGTAAATACCCTCACGGGAGTTGTTCAGGAGGAAGTGCCTGTAGTGAAGGATTACCTAGATGTTTTTCTAGAGGAGTTACCAGGCATGCCGCCGGATCGAAACATCGAGTTTTTGATAGAGCTATTGCCAGGTACCGGGCCAATATCAAAGAGACCCTACCGGATGCCCGCAAATGATCTGGAGGAGATTAAGAAGCAGATCAAGGAGTTATTGTAGTAAGGTTACATCCGACGGATTTCATCACCATGGGGAGCCCTAGTGCTTTTGGTTGAGAAGATGGATAAATCTCTAAGGATGGTTGTTGATTATCATGCACTGAATGAGGTGACGATCAAGAACAAATACTCACTGCCGATGATCAATGATTTGTTTGACCAGTTGCAAGGAGCTAAGGTGTTCTCAAAGATCGATCTACGATCAGGATATCACCAGCTGAAGATCCGGGAGAAGGATATACCTAAAACCGCATTTACCACAAGATACGGGTTATATGAGTATACGGTCATGTAATTTGGACTGACTAACGCCCCTGCCTATTTCATGAGCATGATGAACAAAGTGTTGATGGAATATTTGAATAAGTTTGTTGTGGTATTCATTGATGATATAATGGTATACTCGAAGAATGAAGAGGAGCACAAGGAGCATTTGCGTTTAGTTCTCGAGAAACTCAGGGAACATCAGCTGTATGCCAAGTTCAGCAAATGTGAGTTTTGGTTGAAAGAAGTTGGATTCCTTGGACATGTTATATCAGGAGAAGGTATATCAGTAGACCCCACCAAGGTTCAGTCAATCACTGAATGGTTGGCACCCACTTCAGTTAGCGAGATCCGCAGATTTCTTGGACTCGCAGGATACTACCGGAGATTCATTGAGAATTTTTCCAAGATTGCGAAGCCAATGACAGAACTATTGAAGAAGGATATCAAATTTAAATGGACGGAAGAATGTGAAGCGAGTTTTCAGGAGTTAAAGAAACGTCTGACTACAGACCCAGTACTGATTCTGCCGGATATATGCAAGGATTTCCAAGTGTATTGCGACGCCTCTCGCTTAGGACTTGGAGGAGTACTGATGCAGGACGGAAGAGTTGTTTCGTATGCCTCGTGACAACTGAAACCGCATGAGTTAAATTATGCCAGGCATGACTTGGAGTTGGTTTCTGTAGTGCATGCGTTGAAGACTTGGAGACATTATCTTATTGGAAACCATTGTGATGTATACACTGACCATAAGAGTTTGAAGTACATTTTCACACAGAAGGAGCTGAACCTTAGGCAGAGGAGATGGTTGGAGCTTATAAAGGATTATGACATGAAGCTTCACTATTATCCAGGCAAGGCCAACGTCGTAGCAGACGCTTTGAGACGGAAGAGTTATGCCAACACACTCATAAGCGCAGGATTGCCAAAGGAGTTGGTGGAGGATCTCAGGGAACTTCGATTGGAGATTGTCCCTAGAGGTTTTGTTGAAACAATGGAGGTTTAGTCTACATTGTTAGGAAAGATTCGAGAAGCTCAGAAGGATGAAAAAGACATCGCCGAGATAAAAGAGAGAATGAGCAAAGGAAAGGACAAAGGTTTTCGTGAGGATGAACACGACACCTTGTGGTTTGAGGATCGTGTTTATGTGCCCAATAACACAGAGATCAGGAAGTTAATACTTTAGGAGGCTCATGACTCACCATACTCGATTCATCCCGGAAACACCAAGATGTATATGGATTTAAAGGAACGTTTCTGGTGGACTGGTATGAAGAAGGATATTGCCGAGTATGTAGCCGTGTGTGATGTATGCCAGAGAGTGAAGGCAGAACATCAAAAGCCAGCCGGATTGTTACAACCCTTGACGATACTCGAATGGAAGTGGGATAATCCTGGCATGGATTTCATCACGGGATTGCCCAGGACCAAATCAGGATATGATTCTATATGGGTAGTAGTTGACCGCTTGACCAATGTAGCTCACTTTATCCCAGTGAAAACCAACTATACAAGTGCCAAGTAGGCCAAGATATACATGACCAGGATCGTATGTTTGCATGGAGTTCCAAGGACCATCGTATCAGATAGAGGAACACAGTTTACCTCAAAGTTTTGGAATCAGTTGCATGAAATTTTGGGAACCAGACTGGAGTTCAGTACAGCTTTTCACCCGCAAACAGATAGACAGACCGAGAGAGTCAACCTTAGTCTGGAGGATATGTTGAGAGCTTGTGCACTATATTATGGATCTAGTTGGGATGACAACTTGCGCTATGCAGAGTTCTCGTACAAGAACAGTTACCAGGCTAGTTTGAAGATGGTACCTTTCGAAGCTTTATACGGAAGGAGGTGCAGGACACCGTTGTTGTGGGATGAAGTTGGAGACCGTCAGTTGTTCGGACCAGATTTGATTAAGGAATCAGAAGAGAAGGTTAAATTGATTAGAGATAGACTGAATGTATCTCAGTCCCGACAGAAGAGTTATGCGGATTCAAAATACAAGGAGGTAGTCTATGAAATTGGAGACAGAGTGTATCTACAAGTATCACCACTCCGAGGAGTTAAGCACTTTGGAGTTAAGGGAAAGTTAGCGCCATGTTTTGTGGGACCATACAGAGTATTGGAACGTATGGGAGAGGTTGCTTATAAGTTGGAATTACCCGAAGGATTGTCAGGAGTTCACGATGTGTTCCACATTTCTTACTTGAAGAAGTGCCACGCAGAGATGGCGACGTTCCTTTGAGAGATACAGTACCGCTGGAGGCGATTCAGTTGGATAATGATTTGACCTATGAGGAGAAGCCAGTAAGGATTCTCGAATTTTCCAGCCGAGTTACCCACAACAAGGTTATTAAGTTTTGTAAAGTTCAGTGGAGCCACCATACTGAGGACTAAGCCACCTGGGAATGAGAGGATGATCTTCACAAGGACCACCCACACCTATTTTCCAGCTAACCCGAATCTCGAGGGCGAGATTCATCTTAAGGGGGGTAGGTTTGTAAAATCCCAAATTTTCAACTTGGAATGTTATACATTAGGTCATCCTTGCATATCATATTTTATTGCATTTTGGCTTGATCCTCGAAATCCTAAGTAACTCAAGGACCCTCGGAGAGAGAGCTGGGGATTTCACTGTTTTCATATTTGAGATTTTATCAAATATTGAAACGAGGATTTTGGTTTTAATTATTTTCTCCCCAAAAATATTTCATGTTAAAATATATGAGAGGAGATAATATGACTTCTCCAAAATAAATGAAATATTGGATGAAAAATATTAAAATCAAATATTTGATTTTATTCGGATTTTATTGTTATTTTATTTGCATTAGAAAAATTGCATTTTAGGGCCAAGGAAATGTTCATCTTGTTCTAAATATTTTATTTAGACGATGGAAATTTATTTTGGCATTTTTAGATTTTTATTTATTTTTCTAGGATTTATTTTCGACGGAATCTGTTTTTTATAAAAAGGAGAGCCCGCCGGACCGAGCTGGGCCGAGGCCCAGCTGGCCCAGCCACCCCGCGCCGCCGTCTCCCACCCGGAGACCGCGACAGCCGCCGCCGCTCGCCGTGGCCGAGTCGGCCACGCCACCCCGCCCCCCTCCCCCAGCCCCCCCCCCCCCCTCTAAAAACCCCCCCGGGCCCCCCCTAAAGCCCCCGAGCCCAGCCGCCGCCGCCGCAAGTCGCCCGCCCCGCCGCCTTGCGCCGCTGCCACCGCCGCCGCTCACCGCTGCTGCCGCTGCTCGCCACCGCCCCACGCTGCCCCCGCCTCGCCGCGCTGCCGCGGAAGCCGCCGGAGCCGCCGCCGATCCGATCCAATCTCGCTGTTCGTTTTTTCGGTTTAGGTAAAAACCGTCGGTTTTTTTAAACCCTAGTTTCGTTTTTTTCAGTTTGCCGGTTTTCTCGGTTTAGTTTATTTAGCAGATGTTCGTCCATATGTACGTTTTAACGAACGATATTCACTCATTAGCCGCAGACGACGAACGTCCGTTTGTTAGCCTGTTGGTCAGGTTTCTTTTTCTCGGATTTTCCATGATTATTTCCGATCGCGATTTCTGATCCGATTTTCGTTTTAGTTTATTTTTTCGCTCGTTAATCGGAATTAGGTGATTGAAGCGCCTAGATCTTCGTCTCGAAACCCTCTTTCCATTTAACCATCTTGAACAAGATTTTGATACAATAAAATTTGACCTTAGTCCAGATTAGTAATCAGATCTTGTTTCTTTTGCAGTTTGAGTTTCGTTGCTCCGTTTGATTTGATTCTTTTTGCAAACTGGAGTTCTTAAGTTAAACTTTCTGGTTAAATCTCTTATTTGAGTTTTACCCGTGCTTCTTTGCTTGATTGCTTATGGATGCTATTGTTTGTTTGCGATAGAACACCCAGAGTGCGAAGCGTGCTACTACGAGTCTCTAGGTTTTGCGGATCATCAGCAAGGCAAGTAACACTTTGATCATACCCCGTTATCATCCATTTTTTATGCATTAGTTTCAGCCCTCACAAATTGCATGGTTTGGACTTGATAACTTGTGGGATTGGGAAGTAGTTGATGAGGTAGAACCTATTGCCCTGTTATTATCAAACCCTTGGGAGTTACTTCTACGTATTGCTTATATTGCCATGCCATGCTCGTAGACGTGGTTTGGGTGAGTGAACCCATGACAGATGTGAGATTGTTAATTAATGGTTCAACTTAAGGTGGCAAATTTAATACACATCTAGGTGGATTGCTTGTCGGTCACCTAGAGAATCCAGTGTTGTCCTAGGATATCTCGGAGTACCCGTGTGATAATCCTATGGTCCGCCACCCAGGCTCAAAGGGAACTGAGATATTTCATGCTAGAAACTTCCGTGTGCAACCACAAGCTATTATGGACTCTAGCATAGTTGAGTAAGTTGTGTGAAGCTCTTGAAGAGGTAGACTAGCAGGTAGTGGGTTGTAGGTGGTATAGTCTATCCGGAGTAGAGAGTTAATGCTTCTGAAAAACTGTGTCTCGGTCATCCATTTCTCAAACATCATGTAGTGTGAGAAATCCAACGGAGGAGATCGAGTCTTGTGGGGAAAAGTGCGCAAGCCTCTGCAGAGTGTATAAACTAATCATGGTTAGCCGTGTCCCCGGTTATGGACATCTTGAGTATCTAGTACTTGGATTATCATATGTATCTCATCACTCTAAATTAATATTGTTGGGTTGATATGATTTTAATTGGGATTGAGTTGGAGGAACCTTCTCAATGATGTTTCAACTACCATGATAGTTAAATAAAATCTATTCCTTTGTTGTAGGAAAAAATGGCTTTTCGCAAAACTATAACCATAGAGCTTTCCACCAGCCAAATATGCTTGTAGTGATAGCATTATTATATTCTTGCTCTACTGTGTTATATTGCCAGCATATTCCATGTGCTGACCCGTTTCGGGCTGCAACGTATTATGTTGTAGACTTTTTAGACGAGGAGTAAGGTTCGTTAGGTCGTTGCCGTGCAGCTCAGCTATGCCGTCGGAGTTGATGGACTCACTTTATCTTCCAAGCCTTCTGCTGTTATCGTATTAGATGGCCTTAAGCCATATTTATTATAATAAGTTCTATTTTGAGACATTTGATGTAATAAGTGTGTGATTGCCACTCTGTTATAAATCCTTCGAGTACTGTGTGTGTCAGCATTACCGATCCAGGGATGACACTGAAGCACAGAGACTTGAACGTTTGAGGTCGGGTCGCTACACTACGCAATGAACATTTTATTATCCAAAATATGCTTGCTCTTCTTTAGCATGTTCCTCTTCCGTTCTTCTTTAATAAGTACTCTCTCCGTTCCTAAATACAAGTCTTTGTATAGATTCCACCATGGACTACATATGGAGCAAAATGAGTGAATCTACACTCTAAAATGTATCTGTATACATCTGTATGTGATCCATACTGGAAATCTCTACAAAGACATATATTTTGGAATGGAGGGGGTATGATAGTAGTACAGTATGTTCCTTGTAGTAAAGAGGAGCAGGGACATTTGCAGTGTAGAGAGCTGGTATTAATAGTACCACACCTTCTGTTGAAGAGAGCTGGTATCCGAAGCCTTTCTAGCCGTACCGGCCATAGTAGCCTATATTTTTCAGCAAGTTCCACTTTGCTGATTTTACTTGTGATGCTTACGGTTTTACCATTATATCTACACTATGATCTGTGTAGCTACTTTGTGTTGCACTAGCAGCAGTCCACTCTTGAAGCTAAACAACACACTAAACATAAGTCCAGAGCTTACTTCTTCAACGAATTGTGATATGATACTGATATTAGTTAACAGACACACATTTAATTGGTTAGGTAATGCTCCCACTTAATTTTCCAAATGCATGTGGCCACATACAAAGAGACAGCATGGAATTGCATTTCTTTGGGCGTTGTGATTCATCATGAGTGGGCAACCAACATTGTATGCAAAGGAGCGGAACCTCAAGAATATGCTTCCTCTTCTGTTCTTTAACATGTTCCTCTTTTGTTATTCTGTATTTAGTACGTACAGTATGTTCCTTGTCACGAAGGGGAGCAGGGGCATCTGTAGTCAACAGCTGATAGAGCTGGCCTATACATGATCGATAGGCTTTCAATTAGTAGCGGCAATACAACACCGTATTTTCTAGCCAGTTCCACTTTCCCGATTTATATATCCTGGTTATGGTGTACCCCTGTTATGTACACTACGATCTGCCTAGTTGTTGTGTGCTCTTGTTATCATGGTTTGGCAATAAACTCTCTATACAGTGTATTATGAACCTATCATCTGTCAACTATCCTTACTTCTGGAGCCTATTTTTTTGTGTACTTGTGCCAGATTATGCATGCACCATATTATAGCACACATGGGCTCTCTCATCAGAATCCAGTGATAGCACACAAGGTTTTACAGGGCGCCCTATATTAGAATATCCTCTGCATTACAAAGATAATCTCACTACTATTTATGTTTTCATGCTTCTTAGATATTATACGTAATCACAATGAATATCAGAATCCGCGCATCAGAAGAATATTGTGGAACACTGCAACGACTTACAAAATTGGCACCAAGGCATTGAGTGCCATTCTGGATGCAATGAAACTCATACGCTCCCCACATGTAGACTCTTTTTCAGAATATGATCCTAATGACTATTCTTACCTCGAGGAGTCAAAGGCAGATGGCCTGTCCTGTTCACCCATCAAGGTGCATGTTCTAATTTGGCAAGGTTTTATTGATTACGCGTATCTTGCATAATGTGTCTTGCATTTCTTCTACTTTGTTGCACCACCATCTGCTTAGTTTACTCATCATATATGTCACGATGTCATGCCCATCTATTATCAATACATATTCCATATGTCATCGTACCATGTTTTTTCACTCAAATGTTGTTCTTGTGCATCAGACATCAAAAAGGAAGAGGGTGATTGCTGAACCTGAAGGAGCACTAGCAAAGTCCTTGAAAAACATGGTGGTGCCGGAGAAATCAGACAACACCCCACTTATATTGGCTCTACAACCAGTGACACAAAACGTAGGACCGACTCCAGCAGACTGTACCATACTTCACTGGCAACACCACTAGCCCCACCACACAGGACCTGCACTCCAGCAAAAGGTATGCCGATTTTAGTTGCCATATATAGCACCGGTTGTACCACAGAAAAATCCCACTCCAGGAAAAAGTACAGCAAGTCCACCGACCAAAGACCTATCCCAACTGCAGAGATGGCTAATTCCTACAGATTGGAACCCCATTCCAGTTATTCCCAGTTTAAAAGACAATTCTTTCAATGTTGTTAGGGACTATGTGCATATATTCCCATCATGGGAAGATTATACTGAAGACAAACACCATTTTCTCATCTTCCTGTCCCACTTACGTGTAAGTGCTATTATTCAAGGTGATTATTTTCCTATTTTTTGCTGATTGAACACATCAATGATTTACATTACATTGTTCTAAGTAGGCGAGGGTCAATCTGGATAGTCATGACGAGCAAAGCTTGCTTGCGCTTTTCAAGGAATCATTGCAGCAGTATCGGTGTTACCTGAGGAAATCACACTTTGATGGCAATTCTATAAATGAATTTCCGGTGAAGTCTCCTGTGCTAAATTTAGAAGACATTGAATGGAAAAACCTTGTTATGCACTGGTCTCGTTCCCAGGATGAGGTACTGTCTATGATATCACATGACAATTTGAACCTCTACTTTTCCGCATGTGCCTTACGGATCTCTTTTGCAGGAAATTTGCTCGAAGAAGAATTCTGGTTTGAAAAGGACAACAGGACATCGCAAATATGCTGCCCACTGCTTTGCTCTTGTTAGTACCTGTTGTCCTGTATCACTATACTTGCATTCATACCTGGTTCATTATGTGACAGTAGTATGAATGATAGCTTGCTTATAAATTGTTTGCTCCAAATTATCTGATTTATATGAATGCTTACATTAGTGTAGAATATATCCAATGCCAATGAAAATCTTTAGCTCTGCATTGTTCTTGTAAGTACCTGTTGTCCTTTATCGGTGTACTTATATTGACAGCTAGTTGTTCATGTACCATCACTCTGCAGCTTATTTTCCTTTGCCCTCCATTTTCTACACATCAGATCTATATTTACTCTTACCGTAAGGTTGGATAACACCGATGGTACTGAAGAAGTTTGGCTCTGCATTGCTCTTGGCTATACCTTTTGCCAGTATCGATGTACTTACATTTATAGCTACTTGGTTATTTAGCATCACTCTGCATCTTATCTTAAACATTCTCCATTTTTTCTTATATTATCACATCTATATTTACTCTTAACAAAAGGTAGAATAAAGGCAATGCTTATGAAGAAGATTTAGTGGTAAACTTCTTGAATTGCCCCCCATCAGCATGGACAAGGGATTTATAGAGCATGTCTTCACCACTAATGTAAGTTTGTCCTTCTCAAGCCTTCAAACTTTGTTGTGTATATTTGGTTAGGCATGACTGCAACGGCTGTTTATTTTTGGTGTTTGCACCAAATTGCATGTTTAAAGTTTATTATGTAGTTCATAAACAAAAGTTTGTCCTTCTCAATTTAAGTTTTCAGTTGTACAACCAAGTTCATTCTTCATACCATGTAAATTAAACTATATAGAGCAAGTGATCTTCTTTTGCACTGCATGTATGCTTCTGTTCTTGATCCGTAATCCAGTGGTGTGGTGAACCTACCCACTACATCACAATGTCATATTTTGCAATGTCTTAACTATGAACAATGTCATATCATTCTACTATTATTTAAACTGTCTCTTTATTTGCCAATCTGAAATGGGATAAATTGACAGCACACTAACCATTGATACTTATGAGTTCTTGATCTGTAATCTAGTGGTGTCGTGAAGTTGCCAACTCCTTCACAATGTCATTTCATGTCATGTCTTAACCTGAACAATACCATATTGTGTTAATGCTATTTTAAATTGCGTCACTTTATTCGTCAGTAAGAAATGTGATGAATTGTCAGCACTGATACTTATATGTGCAAAACATGTCATCTGTCTGCTTGTTTCTCTTTTAGAGTGAGGAGGATATAAGCGTCAAACAAGCACAGTCTCATCAACTTGCTCAGCTGCTTGCGCTGCAGCTCTCGAGTAGGGCTAACCTTTCTTGAACTCTATTGAAGTGCTGTCGGTTTTGTATATTATTTTGTCGGTGTGTTTATTTGCACTGGTGGCGATCTTTGATGCCCAGTGTATGTAATATGCTGTCTTCTTGTGCTTTATTATCATAGTGGCGAACTTTGATGCGCAGTGGGTGTAATATGCAGTAATTTCTTTATCGTATAGTCTAGGTTTTTTTCTTATTCATGATGCTATAGTTATTTTACTATATATATATATATCCTATCTTCGTAGTAAACCGGCCAAACCGTAAAATTACGGTACATAATCAGGACGCCATGCAAATCACTATGCATGATCCGCATCATGGGCCCAGTCATCTTGGTCCGTTAACACGCCTAAATGTAAACTGGCCCACTAGTAGTTTCGGGCCTTTAATAGGCCGAGTAAACCGCCGGCCCTATTTTCGCAAGAAAATTCAATGGGATTTTAGTAGGCTGAAAAGTAGGTTGGGCCTGAAACGTGCCGAACAGCTCACGGGCTGATGATGACCCACAAGTATAGGGAATCTATCGTAGTCCTTTCGATAAGAGTGTCGAACCCAACAAGGAGCAGAAGGAAATGACAAGCAGTTTTCGGCAAGGTGTTCTCTGCAAGCACTGAAATTATCGATAATAGATAGTTTTGTGATAGGATAAATTG
This sequence comes from Triticum urartu, assembly GCF_003073215.2. Taxonomy (NCBI): domain Eukaryota; kingdom Viridiplantae; phylum Streptophyta; class Magnoliopsida; order Poales; family Poaceae; genus Triticum; species Triticum urartu. The sequence continues at coordinate 560,799,447 of NC_053023.1, forward strand.
TAACGGGTAACAAGTAATAAAAGTAAACAAGGTACAGCAAGGTGGCCCAATCCTTTTTGTAGCAAAGGATAAGCCTGGACAAACTCTTATATAAAGCAAAGAGCTCCCGAGGACACATGGGAATTGTTGTCAAGCTAGTTTTCATCATGCTCACATGATCCACATTCGTTACTTTGATAATTTGATATGTGGGTGGACAGGTGCTTGGGTGCTGCCCTTCCTTGGACAAGCCTCTCACTTATGATTAACTCCTCTAGCAAGCATCCGCAACTACGAAAGAAGAATCAAGGTAAACCTAACCATAGCATGAAACATATGGATCCAAATCAGCCCCTTACGAAGCAACGCATAAACTAGGGTTTAAGCTTCTGTCACTCTAGCAACCCATCATCTACTTATTACTTCCCAATGACTTCCCCTAGGCCCAAATATGGTGAAGTGTCATGTAGTCGACGTTCACATAACACCACTAGAGGATAGACAACATACATCTCATCAAAATATTGAACGAATACCAAATTCACATGATTACTTTTAACAAGACTTCTCCCATGTCCTCAGGAACAAACGTAACTACTAACAAAGCTTATTCATAATAATAATCGGAGGAGTATTAATTATCATAAAGGATCAGAAAATATAATCTTCCACCGGATAAACAAACTAGCATCAACTACAAGGAGTAATCAACACTACTAGCAACCCACATGTACCAAACTGGGGTTTTGGGACCAATATCGAGTACAAGAGATGAACTAGGGTTTGAGAGGCGATGGTGCTGGTGACGATGTTGATGGAGATTGACCCCCTCTTGATGAGAGGATCGATGGTGATGATGATGGCAACGATTTCCCCCTCCCGGAGGGATGTTTCCCTGGTAGAACAGCTCCGTTGGAGCCCTAGATTGGTTCTGCCCAGGTTCCACCTCGAAACGGCAGCGCTTCATCCCGAAAGCTTCTTCTTGATTTTTTCCAGGGTAAAAGACACCATATGGCCAAAGATGGGCACCGGAGGCCTACTAGGGGGCCCACAAGGTCGGGGGGCGCGCCCAGGGGGTGGGGCGCGCCCTCCACCCTTGTGGCTGGCTGGTGCCTGTCGTTGTCAAAACCGGTAGATCTCGGGTAGGGGGTCCCGAACTATGCGTCTAAGGATCAAAGGTAACAGGAGGTAGGGGACACAACGTTTACCCAGGTTCGGGCCCTCTTGATGGAGGTAAAACCCTATGTCCTGCTTGATTGACTTTGATGAGTATAGGGGTTACAAGAGTTGATCTACCACGAGATCGTAATGGCTAAACCCTAGAGGACTAAACCCTCCGATTTATATAGATACCGAAGGGGGATAGGGTTTGTACAGAGTCGGTTTACAAAGAAAGGAATCATCATATCCGAATGGCAAGCTTGCCTTCCACACCAAGGAGAGTCCCATTTGGACATGGGGGGGAAGCCTTCTATCTTGTATCTTCACGGCCCACCAGTCCAGCCCACGTCACATAGCCCGGACGCCCGGGGACCCCCTAATCTAGGACTCTCTCAGTAGCCCTCAGTAGCCCCTGAACCAGCTTGCTTCAATGATGATGTGTCTGGCGCGCAGATTGTCTTTGGCATTGCAAGGCGGGTTCCTCCTCCGAATACTCCAAAGTAGTTGATCAAAAAAACTATATCTGGCTCTGTACATTAGTTACAACCCTGGGCCATGAGGGCAAAACACTCAAAAATAGGTTATGTCTTCTGACAAATTTTTCGGCGACGTATTGTGTTCCGGCCTTATAATTATTTTGAACCATTTTCCAGCCTCCCGTTTCGCGTTTCGAGATGTAGTATTCATTGACACGTCTTGTCAAAGCAGAGATCATGTCCCCATATTGCGGGATTCTCATCAATACGGATTTGGGTAATCCAAGCGTGCCACTCACACGACTCCTAGGGAGTAGGCGAGTTTTAAGGCTCGTGGGGGGTGGGCGCTTGATATTCACTGCCTTTATAAGGAGACAAGGATCCACCTTTTTACCCCGTGCCTTCTTCCTCCTCAGCCCATCTGCTCTCGAGCTCCAGTGCCCAAGCTTCAACCCTTTTCGTCCCGAGCAAACGCTCCAACCATGTCCGGATCTGGATCACAGGGCAAGTGGATGGCCTCCTCCGTCACGGAGGAGCACACCAAAGAACTCCGGAAAGCGGGGTATTTAGCCAAGGAAATTTCCCATTGGCTTCCTCCCAAAATGCAGATCATTCCCACACCAGAGCCCAATCAGAGGGTAGTATTCATCCCTCACTTCCTTCGCGGGCTAGGGTTGCCTCTCCACCCTTTCATCTGCGGACTCATGTACTATTACGGGTTAGATTTCCATGATCTAGCCCCAAATTCATTCCTCAACATCTCGGCGTTCATCATCGTGTGCGAGGCGTTCCTATGCATCCCCCACTTAGGCCTATGGCTCAACGTCTTCAACGTGAAGCTGAAGGTGGTCGAGGGTCAACACACGGAGTGCGGCGGCGCCATGGTGAGCAAGCTCCCTAACGTCCCCTGGCCCAAGGGGACCTTCATAGAAACCATGAAGGGGTGGCAACAGGAGTGGTTCTATGTTACGGAACCTCGTGACGCCACATGGGCCGCCACTCCTGAGTTCAAAACCGGTCCGACAATGTGGCTCACGTCATGGCTCAAGAAGGGCCTAGATTGGGCGTCATCCGACGAGGTGATGACGCTACAAAAGCGCATTAAGAGCATGGTGGAGAAGAACACCAGCCTTGCCAGCATAATCCAGGTGATGTTGTGTCGCCGTATTCTTCCCTGCCAACGCCGGACTCTCCATATGTGGGAGTTTGATCTGGCAATTCCCCGGACCTTGCAGCGGTTCTTCGGCACGGAGCACAAAGATATATGGAAGCTGCTTTTTAAGATCCAAAAGACGTGGCCACCAACGACCGAAGACCTCGGCCACGACTACGCTCATCCAGCCACTCCAGTAAGTTTTTTAGATTTCTAATCATATCTTTGATTTGTGGATCCAAAGAGTAGGTTTAAACCTTCCCCTTATCCCCCAGGGCTGGACGAAGAAGGCAGAGCGGATCAAGTGTCCGGCTCCCCTGCCCGAAGACCCAGCTATTCCTCTTCTGACGAAGATGCTGGTTCCGGCGACGTACCAGGCGCTGGAAAAGAAGGCCAAGAATAAGAGCAAGGAGGTCTGAAGTGGCCTTCGCCGCAAAGGTACTTCAGACATATCGTCCAAAGATACTGGAGATCTCTCCTCCTACAATGAAGACGAGGAGGAAGTAGAGGAGAAAAATTATCCCCCTAAGGGGGGAAAGAAGGAAAGGGGAGCTTCCGCAGATCTAGAGGCAGAAGCGTCCAAGAAGGGGAAACTCTTCCTTTTAGACGATTCGGAATCGGACGCCGAAGCCGTCCCCGAATGGAACCCCAGGCCGAAGCCTTCGGTCGAATCATAAGTATTTAAGGATAATGCATGTATTCGGCTTTATGCCTTGTGATCCTAACACACAGAATCACGTATTGTAGTCCGGCCCGCGATTCCCCCAGCAATCATCGTATTCTGGGAATTCGCTGGGCTCACACATGATGGAGAGCGAGTCGCCTCCGCCGGCGTCCCCACCCACTGCTACGGACACCACTGAAGTGTTGTCCCGAAGGACCCCTCCAAGCCATGGAGAGGTGTGGGAAGCCATCAAGGTGGTGCCAGAGGGTAATACCTCTGCCGCCGAAAACATGGGGGAACCGACCCCCATGGAGACTGGCGACGGGGGCCATGCCCAATTCGGCCCCCAACGGAATATCATTCCGGAGACCGACACGGCTCCGGAATCAAGCGAGCAGCCTCCTTTGAAAGAAGGGGGTGCGTTGATTCTGCTGACGACCTCTATCAATCCGGAGGCGCCAGACACTCTGGTGGAAGCGCTTCAGAGCGCCTCCATTGTTGAGGAACATCATACCCTTATGGGTATGGTGGTTGAAAAGGTTCGGTCCACTAAAAGCGAATTGAACGAAGACTACACCAGCCTTTTAACAGGCTTTGAGGTATGGGATGTAGTACTTTTTATCTATATAAAAGGATGCCTTTGTATAGTTAGTAGCCCCTGAGACTATGTTCGGCATTCGTGAAGAGAGGCCGAACATAGGATCGAATATTTCGCAGGAGATGATCATACATGTCTATTTGAACAAATAGGCTTCGAAGTTAGTGACAGCCGCTCATACCGCTGAAGTATCCGAACTAAAGCGGAGGCTGGAGCAGGCCGATGAAGAGCTTATCCGCACCAACAAACGGTTGGAGGAGAAGCAAGGTATGCGATAACTATTCGCATCTGACATGATATTTACTTGTTGTTGTGTTATCTTGCTGAGCTTTATAATCATGCTCACAGTTGAAGTGTCCGAGGTCAAGACCCTCAAGAATGCGCTGGCCGAGGCCAAGAAGGAGTTGGAGGAGGAACGAGCCGCCCGCCGAAAGCATGAGTCACGAGTGGAGGAAGTCCAGCTAGAGCTTGATACGTCTCCAACGTATCAATAATTTTTTATTGTTCCATGCTATATTATATTCTGTTTTGGACATTCTTGGGCTTTATTATACACTTTTATATTATTTTTGGGACTAACCTATTAACCGAAAGCCCAACCCAGAATTGCTGTTTTTTTGCCTATTTTAGGGTTTCGCAGAAAAAGAATATCAAACGGAGTCCAAACGGAATGAAACCTTCAGGAACGTGATTTTCGAAATGAACATGATCCAGAGGAGTTGGACCCTATGTCAAGACATCAACCAGGAGGCCACGAGGTAGGGGGGCGCGCCTACCCCCCCAGGCGCGCCCTCCACCCTCGTGGGCCCCCTGTTGCTCTAGCGACGTACTCCTTCCTCCTATATATACCTACGTACCCCAAACTACCATATACAGAGCCAAAACCCTAATTCCACTGCCGTAACTTTCTGTATCCACGAGATCCCATCTTGGGGCCTGTTCCGGAGCTCCGCCAGAGGGGGCATCGATGACGGAGGGCTTCTACATCAACACCATAGCCTCTCCAATGAAGTGTGAGCAGTTTACCTCAGACCTACGGGTCCATAGTTATTAGCTAGATGGCTTCTTCACTCTTTTTGGATCTCAATACAAAGTTCCCCCCTCTCTTGTGGAGATCTATTGATGTAATCTTCTTTTGCGGTGTGTTTGTTGAGACCGATGAATTGTGGGTTTATGATCAAGTTTATCTACGAACAGTATTTGAATCTTCTCTGAATTCTTTTATGTATGATTGGTTATCTTTGCAAGTCTCTTCGAATTATTAGTTTGGTTTGGCCTACTAGATTGATCTTTCTTGCAATGGGAGAAGTGCTTAGCTTTGGGTTCAATCTTGCGGTGTCATTTCCCAATGACAGTAGGGGAAGCAAGGCACGTATTGTATTGTTGCCATCGAGGATAACAAGATGGGGTTTTCATCATATTGCATGAGTTTATCCCTCTACATCATGTGTTCTTGCTTAAAGCGTTACTCTGTTCTCTTGAACTTAATACTCTAGATGCATGTTGGATAGCGGTCGATGTGTGGAGTAATAGTAGTAGATGTAGGTAGGAGTCGGTCTACTTGTCTCGGACGTGATGCCTATATACATGATCATACCTAGATATTCTCATAACTATGCTCAATTCTGTCAATTGCTCAACAGTAATTTGTTTACCCACCGTGAATACTTATGCTCTTGAAAGAAGCCACTAGTGAAACCTATGGCCCCCGGGTCTATCTTCCATCATATTAATCTTCCAACACTTAGTTATTTTTATTGCCTTTTATTTTACTTTGCATCTTTATCATAAAAATACCAAAAATATTATCTTATCATATCTATCAGATCTCACTCTCGTAAGTGATCGTGTAGGGAATGACAACCCCTTATCGCGTTGGTTGCGAGGATTTATTTGTTTGTGTAGGTGTGAGGGACTCGTGCGTGGCCTCCTACTAGATTGATACCTTGGTTCTCAAAAACGGAGGGAAATACTTACGCTACTTTGCTGCATCACCCTTTCCTCTTCAAGGGAAAACCAACGCAAGTGCTCAAGAGGTAGCAAGAAGGATTTCTGGAGCCGTTGCCGGGGAGGTCTATGCAAAAGTCAACGTACCAAGTACCCATCACAAACCCTTATCTCCCGCATTACATTATTTTCCATTTTCCTCTCGTTTTCCTCTCCCCCACTTCACCCTTGTCGTTTTATTCGCCCTCTCTCTCCGTCCTCCCTCTCTTTCTCCGTTTGCCTCTTTTTGCCTGTTTCTTGTTTGCTTGTGTGTTGGATTGCTTGCTTGTCACGATGGCTCAAGATAATACCAAATTGTGTGACTTTACCAATACCAACAACAATGATTTTATTAGCACTCCGATTGCTCCTCTTACCGATGCAGAATCTTGTGAAATTAATGCTGCTTTGCTAAATCTTGTCATGAAAGATCCGTTTTCCGGCCTTCCTAGTGAAGATTCCGCTACCCATCTAAATAGCTTCGTTTATTTGTGTGATATGCAAAAGAAGAAAGATGTGGACAATGATATTGTTAAATTGAAGCTATTTCCTTTTTCACTTAGAGATCGTGCTAAAGCTTGGTTTTCGTCTTTGCCTAAAAATAGTATTGATTCGTGGAATAAGTGCGAAGATGCTTTTATCTCTAAGTATTTTCCTCCCACTAAGATCATCCCTCTTAGGAACGATATTATGAATTTTAAGCAACTTGATCATTAACATGTTGCACAATCTTGGGAGAGGATGAAATTAATGATACGTAATTGCCCTACACATGGTTTGAATTTGTGGATGATTATACGATTTTTTTAAGACGGATTGAATTTTGCTTCTAGAAATCTTTTAGATTCCGACGCGGGAGGTACTTTTATGGAAATCACTTTAGGAGAAGCTACTAAACTTCTAGATAATATTATGGTTAATTACTCTCAATGGCACACTGAAAGATCTACTAATAAAAAAGTGCATGCGATAGAAGAAATTAATGTTTTGAGTGGAAAGATGGATGGACTTATGAAATTATTTGCTAATAAAAGTGTTTCTTCTGATCCTAATGATATGCCTTTGTCTACTTTGATTGAGAATAATAATGAATCTATGGATGTGAATTTTGTTGGTAGGAATAATTTTGGTAACAACGCGTATAGAGGAAATTTTAATCCTAGGTCGTATCCTAGTAATTCCTCTAATAATTATGGTAGTTCCTACAACAATTCTTATGGAAATTATAATAAGATGCCCTATGATTTTGAATCTAATATTAAAGAATTTATTACTTCGCAAAAGAATTTCAATGCTTTGATTGAAGAAAAATTTCTTAAGATTGATGAGTTGGCTAGGAACGTTAATAGAATTTCTCTTGATATTGATTCTTTGAAAATTAGATCTATTCCACCTAAGTATGATATCAATGAGTCTCTCAAAGCCATGAGAATTTCCACTGATGAGTGCAAAGAAAGAACCGCTAGGATGCGTGCTAAGAAAGATTGTTTTATAAAAGCGTATTCTTCTAGTTTCCATGATAATAAAGATGAAGATCTAAAAGTTATTGATGTGTCCCCTATTAAATCTTTGCTTTGCAATATGAATCTTGATAATGATGGGACTGAATATGATCCACCTTTACCTAGACGGCGTTCCAAGAATTCAGAGTCTTTAGATCTTGATGCTAAAATTGTTAGAAGTGGGATTGAAGAAGTCAAAACTTTAAATATTAATGAACCCACTATTTTGGATATCAAGGAATTTAATTATGATAATTGCTATTTGATAGATTGTATTTCCTTGTTGCAATCCATGCTAAATTCTCCTCATGCTTATAGTCAAAATAAAGCTTTCACTAAACATATCGTTGATGCTTTGATGCAATCTTACGTAGAAAAACTTGAGTTGGAAGTTTCTATCCCTAGAAAACTTTATGATGAGTGGGAACCTACTATTAAAATTTAAATTAAAGATCATGAACGCTATGCTTTGTGTGATTTGGGTGCTAGTGTTTCCATGATTCCAAAGACTTTGTGTGATTTGCTAGGTTTCCGTGATTTTGATGATTACTCATTAAACTTGCACCTTGCGGATTCCACCATTAAGATACCTATGGGAAGAATTAATGATGTTCTTATTGTTGCAAATAGGAACTGTGTGCCTGTAGGATCAGAAGTATGTCTAGAGGGGGGGGTGATTAGACTACTTGACCAAATAAAAACCTAACCTTTTCCCAATTTTAGTTCTTGGCAGATTTTAGCTATTTTAGGACAAGTCAAGCAATCATCACACAATTCAAGCAAGCATGCAAAGAGTATATTGGCAGCGGAAAATAAAGCATGCAACTTGCAAGAATGTAAAGGGAAGGGTTTGGAGAATTCAAACGCAATTGGAGACACGGATGTTTTTCCCGTGGTTCGGATAAGTGGTGCTATCCTACATCCACGTTGATGGAGACTTCAACCCACGAAGGGTAACGGTTGCGCGAGTCCACGGAGGGCTCCACCCACGAAGGGTCCACGAACAAGCAACCTTGTCTATCCCACCATGGCCATCGCCCACGAAGGACTTGCCTCACTAGCAGTAGATCTTCACGAAGTAGGCGATCTCCTTGCCCTTACAAACTCCTTGGTTCAACTCCACAATCTTGTCGGAGGCTCCCAAGTGACACCTAGCCAATCGAGGAGACACCACTCTCCAAGAAGTAACAAATGGTGTGTTGATGATGAACTCCTTGCTCTTGTGCTTCAAATGATAGTCTCCCCAACACTCAACTCTCTCTCACAGGATTTGGATATGGTGGAAAGAAGATTTGAGTGGAAAGCAACTTGGGAAAGGCTAGAGATCAAGATTCATATGGTTAGGAATGGAATATCTTGGCCTCAACACATGAGTAGGTGGTTATCTCTCAGAACATATGAGTTGGAAGTGTAGATGTGTTCTAATGGCTCTCTCCACGAGTGAAGAGGAGGTGGAGAGGTATATATAGCCTCCACACAAAATCCAACCGTTACACACAATTTACCAATCTTGGTGGGACCGAATCAACAAACTCGGCCAGACCGAAAAAGTAAACCTAGTGACCGTTAGAGATTTTTGGTGGGACTGACATGCAACTCGGTAGGACCAATTTTGTTAGGGTTAGGGCATAACGTAATCTCGGTGAGACCGATTACACAAACTCGGTGAGACCGATTTTGGTAATTAGCTAACCAGAGAGTTGGTCAGGCAAACTCGGTGGGACCGATTTGCTCTTTCGGTGAGACCGAAAAGTTACAAAAAGGAAACACTAAATTTACATTGCAATCTCGGTGGGACCGATCCGCTCTTTCGGTGAGACCGAAAATTTACGAAAGGGAAACAGAGAGTTTGCAATCCCATCTCGGTGAGACCGAGATCCCTATCGGTAGAACCGATTTGCTAGGGTTTGGCAATGGCTATGACAAGTGAAACTCGGTGACGCCGGGTTGAAAGAATCGGTAGGGCCGAGTTTGGCTTAGGGTTTAGGTCAAATGTGGATATGGGAAAGTAGCTGAGGATTTTGGAGCATATCATTAAGCACATGAAGCAAGAGGCTCATTAAGCAACACCTCATCCCTCCTTGATAGTATTGGCTTTTCCTATGGACTCAATGTGATCTTGGACCACTAAATTGTAAAATGAAGAGTCTTGAGCCTTTGAGCTTGAGCCAGTCCTTTGTCCTTAGCATTTTGAGGGTTCCACTTTCACCATCCATGCCATGCCAATCATTGAGCTTTCCTGAAATAATCATCTTGGAATAGCATTAGCTCAATGAGCTATATGTTGTTATGAATTACCAAAACCACCTAGGGATAGTTGCACTTTCAATCTCCCCCTTTTTGGTAATTGATGACAACATATAGATCAAAGCTTCGACAAATGATAATAATCATGAAATATATCGTCGCTTTGAGAAGTATGTGATAAGTAAGAGCTCCCCCTAAATTTGTGCATATTTAAAATTTGCTTTGGACAGCAAATTCACAAAGAGTTAGAGTCATGGGTGAAAGTGCGTTATATCGACTAGAGGGGGGGTGAATAGGCGATTTTTATGAAAGTCTTCAAAACGTGAGAGTTATGAAGACAAACAGTGAAGATTATGCCTATTACTATGCAGCGGAAGTTAGATTACACTAGGCCAGCCATGGTCATGTATTCAATAGAGTGAAAGCGCAATGACAAACAGCTTCAGTGTAATAAGGATCAGGTAGGAAGAAGTTATGAAGCCAAACAGATCATACATTCATGTTGTGAAGACAAAAGATAAAGCAAGCATGCAATGTCTTCACAATGAATAACTGTAAGTAAAAGGAAGTGAAGATGAAACCAGTGACACGTTGAAGACAATGATTTGTTGGACCAGTTCCAGTTGCTGTGACAACTGTACGTCTGGTTGGAGCGGCTAGGTATTTAAACCAAAGGACACACAGTCCCGGACACCCAGTCAAGGACACTTAGTCCAAGACACCCAGTCCTCACCGTATTCTCCTTGAACTAAGGTCACACAGACCTCGTCCAATCACTCGTGGTAAGTCTTCAGGCGACTTCCAAACCTTCACAGACTTCGTTCACTGCAATCCACAATTTCTCTTGGATGCTCAGAACGCGACGCCTAACCGTCTGGAGGATGCACAGTCCTCAAGTGTAATAAGTCTTCAAGATCACACAGACACGAAGACTTAAGTGATGCCCAATTTACTCTGGCACTGGGTGGTTAGGGCTTTTCTCCTCACTGGGAATTTTTCTTCAAAGGCTTCGAGGTGGGTTGCTCTCAAATGACAAAAGCCGTGCACTGAAATCTGAGCAGCCAACCGTTTATGGTTGTGGGGGGTGGACTATTTATAGCCACTTGGCAACCCGACCTGATCTGTCCGAAATGACCCTGGGTCACTAAGGAACTGACACGTGTACCAACGGTCGAATTTTGAACTCACACGGCAACTTTACTTGGGCTACAAGTAAAGCTGACTTGTCTGACTCTGGACAAGATTTTCTCTCAAAGTCTTCGCTCGAAGACATAGGATTTGAATTAGGCATCACTTCAGTCATTCTGACTGGTTCTCTTGGACCCCACTTAACAGTACGGTGATTCCTATGACACAACATAAATGAAATAAAACTACGAAGGATCTAAGTCTTCGAGTTCCATAAGCTTCATAGGGAGTCTTCTCATGTCATTGTCTTCAATATGAATATCTTCATAAACCACCATTGTCTTCAATGTCTTCGTACATTTTTAGGGGTCATCTCTGGTAATAAAACCGAATCAATGAGGGACTTCTACCTGTGTTTTCCTGCAATTCTCACAAACACGTTAGTCCCTCAACTAGGTTTGTCGTCAATACTCCAAAACCAACTAGGGGTGGCACTAGATGCACTTACAATCTCCCCCTTTTTGGTGATTGATGACAAACTAGTTGAAGTTTTCAACGGGGAACATAATTTGTGAGATAGTAAAGGAATTTGTCTTCATAAGTTGCAAGGGCTCCCCCTGAAGATGTGCATATAAGTAATTTGCCTTTTGAATGTAAATGCACATGGCAGGTTGTACTTGTGGAGATCCACTTCAACTTATGATGACAATCCACTATGCATGTGAAAGTATATGAAGATAATGACATGCATAATGGAAAATGGACGTCTGCAGTAAGAGATGAGTGCGGAATTTATCGTCGCACATGCAGAATTTATCTTCGCATAACGGAGTGACAAACAGGTAGCAGACGGCCATCAAGGCTAAGTGTTACAACTCAAAGAAGCAAATGTAGCAAAAACGGGAGTTGTAAGCACGAAGCAAAATGTAGCAAATTATAAAGGCACCCGCCCAAGTGACCCGCTTGAAGACTATAAACATCATGCTTCTCCCCCTTTTGTCAGTGATGACCAAAAAGGTTTGAAGACATAGAGTTTTCTACGCGTTCCCAGGCGCAGCAGGATCGGTGGAGTTGTTTGGTGGCGGTGCAGATGAGCTTGGTGCAGATTCGACGTGTGTTGAAGCAGGTGGAGATGATGTCGCGTCGTCATCTTCTTCAATAATCCGGCAGACACGGTGGCAGCAGAAGAAGAGAATTCTGACTCTTCAAGGGATGGTGTGCTTCGCATCACAGCTCTTCTTGGAGGCGTGGAGTCAAATTGGAATCTCTCTCTGAAGCCATCCTCTTGCAATTCAGCTTCATTGCTCATCATGGTGAGGCCTTTCCAAGTGCGGCGACAGGTCTCGTGTGCGACAAACGCATTCTTGGTTGCCAGATTTCTGATGCGATGGACGTCTTGCATGATGCTTCTCATCTGCCGTTTGAGCCAGTCGTGATGCCTATCTTGCTTTTGGTGAAGAGCCACAAGAAGCTCTCGGTCATTGAGTGCTCGAGCGCGCTTCTTGGGTCTCTTGGCAGCTGTGCTGTCAGTGGCTTCAGTTGATGCAGGGGCACATGTGGTGCCAGCCATTGGATACACTCGGGAGAGAGCTTCAACACCTTTAATATTTTGAGTGAAGCTCTGGTGTTCTGCATTTTGAAGACTTAATGGTTGCTTGCCAGGCTCTGGATATATTGCTTCAGCAGATGTGTCCACATCTGGCAAAAATATCCTATGGTTGCGGGCTGAGGGTTGATAGGAGATTGCAGAGTGAAGCTTGATCAGCCTCATAACCCAAGGAGCATAGAACTTTAATCCAAACAGTTCTGAGGCAGATGCTGCAAAGTGACGGATGAAGAGATCCTGTGCATTGAAGCATTTGCCATGAAGAATGCAGAAGATGAGAGTCTTCATTGCACCATCAATTGTTGCATATCGAGAGTGTCCCTTTACAGGCCATAGAGTCCGCCTTATTATGTGATATATTGTTCTGGGCAGGTACTCTAAGTCTTCAACGAAGAACTGAGTTGGATAGGGTGCATTAGGAGGCAATGGCTTCATCATTGAGAGCATCTGACTCATATCTGGCTCAGGACGCTGAAATATGCTCTCAATTGCTTTAGCATGGAGTTGGCACCCTTCTTCAAAGAATTCGCCAGGAGTGGGAAGGCCGGTAAGCTCAATTAGGTCGAAAGCATTGGCTTCATGATGGATATTGCCTGTCATCCACTCCAGAATCCATGTCTTCGGATCTCTGTTATAGCCTTTGATATGCAAAGTGGCATAGAACTGGAGCAGAAGCTCTTCGTTCCAGTGCTCTTCATCAGTGATAAATGGCAGCAAACCCACTTGCTTGAAGCAATCCAGTGCTTCTTCCAGACCAGGCAGACCAGCAACAGCTTCAACCTCAAGGCGCTTGTGAGGAAAGATGCGGCCTTGGTTGTATAGGATGCATGAATAATAGCTGCGCTGTTGATGGCTCCAGAACCTGTCTGATACAATCCGTTCCCTTGAATAAGGGTTCTTGGAGCGGTCGAAAAACGTGTTATCTGCCCTGAAGCCGTTGATGTTGAAGGAACCAGGAGCTGATGCAGGACCTGGGAACCTTGGCAGTCATGGGATCGGCTTCTGGACCTGGGGTATGTATGAAATATGATAGTTGAATTGTGGTCCGGCAGCAGACTCAGGCACAGAATGTTCAGGAGCAGTAGCTTCATTGTCTTCTGAAGCTATTGTTGGGTTGGGCTCCACATTTGCTTCGGCGTTGTTTGTGGCAGCCTCAACATTTGCAGACTCAGGCACGTTCTCCTGGAGAACTGCTTCTTGTTGGTGTGGGGGAGTTGGAGCTTGTGGTATCTCTGCATGCTCTTCGGCTGATGCAGCCGGAATGTCATCAGCAGCCTGAGCCCTTGGCCCTTTGCGAAGCCTACGGAATGTAGGCGCCGGTGGAGTTGTAGTGGGTTGGGGCTCATCTTCCTCCTGTGGGCGATCTGCCCACGATGCATCTTGTGTGATTGGCGTCAACGGACGACCAATACTGATCAGTTCGCTTGTCTCAAGCTGAGGAAGGGCTGCATCACCTTGCACATTGTCTTCGAGACCAATGTCTTCAGCAGCGTTGGGTTCGTCTGCTGGAATGTCTTCAGCGTTGGGTTCATGCACAGTCAACTGACGATCTGCGTCAGGATAGCGGACGGAGAGGGGTTCAACTGTCAAGGGCTCTGTGGGAGCAGCCCGAGATTTCTTGGTCTTGCGCTTCTTGATGATGGGTTCAGAAGGAGAGGCTTCAGAATGTTTTCTCTTCTTAGCTTCAGCCTTTGCAGTCCGTGTCTTCTTGTGCTGTGAGGCGGTTGATCGACTCTTTGGCTTCGAGCCAGTCGTTGCAGCGGGGAAGACAATCGGAGCAGTTTCTGACCGTGGTGCTTCAGGTTCAGGCACAGCATCCTTCTTTTTCTTCTTCGCGGCCATCCTGGGGTCAATGCCGGGACGCCCAAGTGCCTTGCGCTTCTCTGCCTCATTGTAGGCCTGCACGCAGTGATCAGCCAAAGTCTTCATGCGCTCTCGCGAGCCTTGAGCTTCAGCACGCGTCTTCAGAAAGTTCTCTTTCAGCTCGTGCAACATGATCTTGAAGTTTTTCACTTCTTGCACGCTGAGCTTGGCCACGTGCTTCTTGAACTGAGCCTTTTCATAATCAATTTTCTGCTTCAGTTCTACAATTCGCTGGGCTATTGCAAGTTCTGAAGCAATTGCACCTTGAAAGGCAACGCTGAGGCCTATTGGTAGCTGCAGATCATCGAAGCTTATGTCTGGTGTGTCAAACCATTCATCAATGAAGCTGTGGATGACGGCGACATCAAACAGAGGCAGATTGTTGAAGATTTCAGCCTCCTCCTTGCTCTTGATGAGCTGCTCAAGAGCATCATCTCCAAGATCTTCATCGCTTGAGAGATCAATGGCTTCGCAGCGCAGAATGTCAGCAGCTGTGAGCTCTTTGCCTGTGAGTGGCTGAGGCTTCTTGGCTTCTTGGGGCTTGGACACTCGTGATAAGCCTTCTGACTGCATACTGGCTTTAGGAGGTGCAGTTGCTAAAGGCTTCACTCTTGCGATCTTGGGGGAAACGGCTGGCTTTGAAGCTTTTGGCTTCTTCTGCTTCGGCTTCGGCGCAGCAGGGGCGTCATCTGACTCAGTATCTGCTGGAGGATCATTCACAGCAGTCCCTTGGACTAGGATGCGAGTGATGAGGCCTGCAAGATTGGCATACGGCCCGATGATATTGGGATCGGCGTCGCGTGTGCCATCTGCCCTTGGTGAGGAGGGACCAGGGTTGAAGTCAAGCCCAAATTTCTTCTTGTTTATCTTCGCTGACTGTTGTGCAAACTGAAAGTTGCGCTTGAAGAGATTATCATCGCGGCACCAGAGAAGTGATGACGGATGTGCTTCAGCTGGCTGTGGTCCTCTCACCATGCATGGATAGAAGCCTTGAGCAATGGCTTCGACTCTGGACCTAGGTACGAGATTTTTGTATAGTACGTCTCCCCACGGTCTCTTGATGGCGCACTTCTCCGCATATTCCTGAGTGACGAAGCGGTAGTGGAAACATTGCTCTGCCCAATATCTTCGAATCCATTGGATTCGTGTCTTGCGCTGACCATAGCTTTCTTCAGGATCAGTTTTGTACATCTCTGCCAATTCATCAGGCAGATCTTTGGACGTTTCACCACGTCGCTGTCTGCCTCCCTTCCTTGCTGTTGTTTCTGAAGCCATGAATAACTTGGAAGGCTTCAAGATGTTCAAAGGCTTCAAAGGCTTCCTTTTGCAAGAACTGGCTTCAGGAGAGTTGATGTGATGCTGCAAGTACTCTGCAAATGAATGCAGACTATGAGAACCAAAGGATTCTCCAACGGACATGTACCTGTGATAGCATTAAGGTGCGAGGGAAGGGGAAGAGGTCATATGCATTCTCAGAAGATTTTGAAGATAAATCGGTTTAGAAGACATAGACCTCATTGTGCGAAGACATTCACTCACAGATAAGAAGTTGGTTCCAGATTTGTACGAACCCACAGATCAGTACAAGTGAGGAATCTAACTACCTTATGAAGCACAAGTGAATATACTAGGCATGTCATGAGATGTAGCGAGATAACTAACTGATGTGAAGCGAAACTCCTTATGGCAGAAAGTGACTGAACTATGAGATCAAAAAGGCTGTAAAAAGAGGTTTTATTTACCATACTTGGAACTGCTAGACGAAGTGAGAGTTGAGGTCGAGCAGTTCGATCTTCCGTGCCCTAACTTGGCGACGGAAGACACCTACGGCGACAGCGGAGAGAGCGATGTCCGCTGTCGGCGTGAAAACGGCATCGGAGAGGTTGCGGCAGTGAAGCGCTCCGTCGCCGGCGTCGTCGAGTGCTAGCGGTGGCGCTAGGGTTCGTGCGAGGGTGGAAGAAGGATATAATGACCGCAGTGAATCGTGTATTTATAGGGATAGAGGCGGCACTGCGCTATTACGCAGGTACCCCTGGCGGTTCGCATTTGAGGCACGCGTGGCCAGTTAGAGGAAGATTGGGATTTGTTCCACGTCCCACGCATGCCTAAATTGTCGGGCGGTCGTTCCTGCTTCTCCGAATATTATGTGGAGGACTGAGCATTAAAAACGGACTTTTATGGTTGTCACTATGTCTTCAACTGACAAGGACACAGTGAAGACATTTGACAGTTTCAACAGAATGCATATGACTTGGAGAGATAGAGTTTGAGATAGAAAGCATAGAGAGGTTAGGGTCCGATCACATTCACTTAGTTCAAAAGATTCAACCAAGAAGACATAGCTATAAGTGAATGCTGTAGAGGACAGAACATCAGTACATATATATCCATATAATCAACGCAGTGAAGATAATCATGAAGACATATTGAGAATGAATCCAAACCAAATGTGAAGACATTGAGAGGTAATGCCATGAGAGAAACACTTCAAAATGGAATGTTTGGTGGTGGCGTTACCCACCGTATAGGAAGTATTAGACCCAGACACGGCGCACAATTATCATGGCGCTCCGAAGTCAAATTCCACATTAATGTATTCACACTTAGAATGTATGTCTTCATTGTTTGAAGATATATGCTACTTCGTGTGTTGCACATCTAAGTCATCAACATGCTTAAGTGTTAGGATGTGTGCCTGATCACAGGACATTTGAGGATTCCAAGATATTTAGCTCACACCGTAACTTGCAAAATCTCTTCTCATCCAAGGGCTTGGTGAAGATATCTGCCAATTGCTCTTCAGTGTTGACGTGTATGATATCAATGTCTTCCTTCACAACATGATCTCTGAGAAAGTGATGACGAATTTCAATGTGCTTTGTCTTCGAGTGCTGAACTGGGTTGTTGGCAATCTTGATGGCGCTTTCGTTGTCGCAGTAAAGTGGCACTTGCTTCAGATGAATGCCATAATCCTTGAGTGTTTGCTTCATCCACAGAAGCTGAGCGCAGCAAGATCCAGCAGCAATGTATTCAGATTCAGCAGTGGAGAGTGATACACAGTTCTGCTTCTTTGAAGACCAACATACAAGTGATCGTCCCAGAAAGTGACATGTGCCTGATGTAGACTTGAGATCAACCTTGTCACCAGCATAATCAGCATCCGAAAATCCAACCAAATCAAACTCTGAGCCCTTTGGATACCATAATCCTAGAGTTGGGGTGTGAGCCAAATATCGAAGAATTCGCTTCACAGCTAAGTGATGCGACTCCTTTGGTGTCGCTTGAAATCGAGCACGCATGCAAACACTAAGCATGATATTTGGCCTAGATGCACATAAATAAAGCAAAGACCCAATCATGGAGCGGTATACCTTTTGATCGAACTCTTTACCATTGTCGTCGGGACCCAGATGATGCTTGGCTGGCATTGGTGTTGTGAAGCCTTTGCAGTCTTGCATACCGAACTTCTTCAGGCATTCTTTAAGATATTTCTCTTGAGATATGAAGATGCCGTTGCGTTGTTGCCGTATTTGAAGACCGAGGAAGAACTTCAGCTCCCCCATCATGGACATCTGATATTGCTCTTGCATCATATAGCCAAACTCTTCACTATACTTCTGATTGGTGCAGCCGAAGATAATGTCATCCACATATATTTGGCACACAAACAGTTCACCATCATATGTCTTCGTGAAAAGAGTGGGATCCAGGGAACCAGGTATGAAGCCTTTGCTTTTCAGAAAGTACTTGAGTGTATCATACCAGGCCCTAGGGGCTTGTTTGAGGCCATACAGTGCCTTGTTGAGCTTGTATACCATATCAGGATGTTTTGGATTTTCAAAGCCAGGTGGTTGTGCAACATACACTTCTTCTTCAATATTGCCATTGAGAAAGGCACTTTTCACATCCATCTGATAGAGAAGTATGTTATGATGATTTGCATAGGCCAGCAGTATGCGTGTGGCTTCAAGCCTAGCCATAGGAGCAAATGTTTCATCGAAGTCAATGCCCTCCACTTGAGTATATCCTTGAGCAACGAGACGAGCTTTGTTTCTGACAACTTGACCATGCTCATCTTGCTTGTTGCGGTATATCCATTTGGTGCCTATTATGTTGTGCTTCCGTGGATCAGGATGCTTAACCAGTTCCCATACATTATTCAGCTCAAACTGTTGAAGCTCTTCTTGCATAGCTTGAATCCATTCAGGTTCCATGAAGGCTTCTTCAACTTTCTTGGGTTCTGATATTGATACGAATGCGAAATGCCCACAGAAGTTTGTTAGCTGAGTTGCCCTTGAACGAGTGAGTGGACCAGGTGCATTGATGCTGTCAAGTATTTTGTCAATTTGTACTTCATTTGCAACACGAGGGTGTGTAGGGCGAAGACTTTGCTCTTGTTGATCTGTGTTGTCATTTGGAGGTATATCTTCAGGCTGAGCATTGTCTTCATGTGGATCAGGTGCTGAGATGATAAGTTCTTCTTCAGGATGAGCTTCAGAAGGTACAATTTCTCCAGTTCCCATAAGCTTGATTGATTCATTTGCTGGAACTTCATCTAGCACATTTGGCAATTGCTCTCTTTGTGATCCATTGGTTTCATCAAATCGCACATCCACTGTTTCAACCACTTTGTAGTGGAAGAGATTGAAGACTCTGTAGGAGTGCGAATCCTTTCCATATCCAAGCATGAAGCCTTCATGTGCTTTTGGTGCAAACTTTGAGGTGTGGTGTGGGTCCTTGATCCAGCATTTTGCGCCAAATACTCTGAAGTAACTGACATTTGGCTTCTTGCCAGTTAGGAGCTCATAAGATGTCTTGTTCAGAAGCTTGTGAAGATAAACACGATTGATTGTATGGCATGCAGTATCAATGGCTTCAGTCCAGAATTTTCTTGGAGTCTTGTATTCATCTAGCATTGTTCCGGCCATCTCAATGAGTGTTCTGTTCTTGCGTTCGACGATGCCATTCTGCTGTGGCGTGTATGGAGCTGAGAATTCATGTGTGATCCCCAAGGTGTCCAGATATGTATCAAGGCCAGTGTTCTTGAATTCAGTGCCATTGTCACTTCTGATGTGCTTTATCTTGGCGCCAAAATTGTTCATAGCTCGATTTGCGAAGCGTCTGAAGACATCCTGCACTTCAGTCTTGTAAAGGATTATGTGCACCCAAGTATATCTAGAATAATCATCAACAATTACGAAGCCATAGAGGCAAGCAGAAGTAGTAAAAGTTGAGTAGTGAGTGGGACCGAAAAGATCCATGTGAAGCAGTTCGAAAGGTTGAGTAGTGGTCATGATTGTCTTCGAAGGATGTTTTGCCCTTGTCATCTTTCCTGCTTCACAGGCACCGCATAAGTGATCTTTCTTGAACTTGACGCCCTCGATGCCTATGACATGCTTTTTCTTCGCAAGGGTGTGGAGGTTCCTCATGCTAGCATGCCCAAGCCTTCGATGCCAAAGCCAGCATTCTGAAGCTTTTGCAAGAAGACATACTGCAAGTTGTGGTCCTGCTGAGAAATCTACCACATACAAATCACCTTTCCTATACCCTTCAAACACTAGAGATTTGTCAGATTCCATTAGCACCAGGCAGCGATATTTGCCAAACATTACAATCATATTCAAATCGCAAAGCATTGAGACAGACATTAAGTTGAAGCCAAGGGATTCAACAAGCATGACTTTATCCATGTGTTGATCCCTTGAGATTGCAACTCTACCTAGACCCAATACCTTACTTTTACCAGTGTCAGCAAATGTAATGTGGCTCTTGTCGGATGGACGTAAAGTTGAGTCCATGAGAAGGCTTCTTTTGCCAGTCATGTGATTTGTACACCCACTGTCAATAATCCATTCTGAAGACTTTGAAGTCACTGGTGTCGTACCCTACAGTGCAGTTAGGGGGATAGGCTTCACGAAGGGTATTGTGAAGCATAAACATTTGACGAACCAGTGGATTATGAAAACTTAGATCCAGATTAGGACTAATAGGGAGAGTAGCATGCGATTCAGGAACGAAGTACATAATGATGCCATTTGGGCAGTTTATCTTGCGCCCCACAAGATTTTTATGGTCCCCAGCAATATCATCAGAAGATTTTGTTTTTGTGCTGGAGACCTTTCCCTGCAAAAGAGAGTTAAGCTTTCTTAACCACCCACATCTTCAAGGGTGGCTTAGAAGCTATAAGTCTAAGTGCAGGCATCTGAGAATTTTGGCTTTGAAGCCTTAGCAAACAGTCTAGCAGGAGGACAATAATACTCATAGGAATAAGCAGAATAATTTTTGGTCATATGAACATGACGGTTCGATGAACCCTCTCATATTCATATGCCTGAGTATGGTTTCCCTGCAAAACATTTGCGTTAGTGTGACTCAGGTGAGTCCTCTGATTGTATGAAGCCTTTGGACCGAGGTTTGTCTTCTGTCCAAGTGAGGTGTCATGAAGACATTCACAGGACACTTTTTCGGAACCCAGATCATCTTCATAGGAGGTCCATTCCTGCAGTTAGTACCAATGTACCTGGCAAACACTTCACCATTCTGATTCTTAAACAGTTTATAGTTTGCATCAAAGGATTCATCAATGATAATAGGGTTAGCACAAGTGAAGCCAGATAAATTGGATGGATCTGCTGAAAGTTCCTTTGCAGCAACCCATGTGGTTTTGGGGTACTGCTCAGGTTTCCAGTAAGAGCCATCTGCATTAATTTTCCTCACGAATCCAACACCCTCTTTCCTAGGGTTTCGGTTCAGAATCTGCTTCTCAAGGACATCACATAGTGTCTGATGCCCTTTCAGACTTTTGTACATTCCTGTTTCAAGCAATGTCTTCAACCTAGCATTCTCATCAGCAATAGCAGTGGTATCCTCAGGAGAGGGGTTAGTTACCACGTTAACAGTTGAAGATATTGCAACAGTAGTAGCAGTGGAACATTCAGCAACAGAATTAGCATTATCACGCTCAATGCATTTAAGACATGGTGGTTCAAATCCTTCCTGAACGGAACTGATCTATTTGGCGCGAAGTGACTCGTTTTCCTTTTGAAGATCTTCATGAGCCACCCTCAATTTCTCAAGTTCTTGCTTCCTTTGAAGATAATCATAGGAAAGATTTTCATGAGTTGTTGAGAGAGTATCATGACGATCTTCAAGTTCCTGATACTTAACGTGAAGGTTTTTTATGTCTTCAATTAAGGATTCAGATCGAGTCATTTCGGCACCCAACAGATCATCGCTTCTGTCTAACAGTTTTTGAATATGTTCCATGGCTTTCTGTTGTTCAGTTGCAATTTTAGCAAGTGTTCTGTAGCTAGGTTTTGAATCACATTCAGAGTCATCGTCACTAGATGTTTCATAGTGAGTAGTACATGTGTTTACCTTGTCACCGCGTGCCATGAAGCAGTAGGTAGGAGTGGAGACGTTCTTGTCATTTGCGTCGGTGTCGGTGTTGCAGTCATTGTCTTCAGTGTTGAAGATGGACTTGGCGACGTATGCTTTAGCCAGACTCGCAATGCCAGAATCAGACTCCTCCTCAGACTCCACCTCTGCCTCCTCAGATGCGGACTCCTCCTCTGAATCCATCTCCTTGCCAACAAACGCACGTGCCTTGCCAGATGAGCTCTTCTTGTGAGATGAAGACTTTGATGAAGACTGGGAAGAAGACTTTGAGTATTTCTTATTTTTCTTGTCGTCAGAATCATATTCTTTGCTCTTCTTCTTCCTTCTGTTCTCATTGTCCCACTGTGGACACTCAGAAATGAAGTGTCCAGTTTTCTTGCACTTGTGACATGTTTTCTTCTTGTAGTCATGAGCAGAAGCTTCATCATTCCTTGAGCTTGATCGTGAAGATTTTCTGAAGCCTTTCTTCTTGGTGAATTTTTGGAACTTCTTCACTAGCATTGCAAGTTCTCTTCCAATGTCTTCAGGATCATCAGAACTGCAGTCAGATTCTTCTTCAGATGAGGAGACAGCTTTTGCCTTCAAGGCACGAGTTCGCCCATAGTTTGGACCGTAGATATCTCTTTTCTCAGAAAGCTGAAACTCATGTGTGTTGAGCCTCTCAAGTATGTCAGACGGATCGAGTGTCTTGAAATCAGGACGTTCTTGAATCATCAGGGCCAGAATGTCAAACGAACTATCAAGTGATCTCAGCAGCGTCTTGACGATTTCATGTTTGGTGATCTCAGTAGCGCCGAGGGCTTGAAGCTCATTTGTGATGTCAGTGAGCCGATCAAAGGTGTGCTGGACATTCTCATTGTCATTTCGCTTGAAGCGGTTGAAGAGATTGCGAAGGACACTGATTCTTTGATCTCTCTGGGTTGATATGCCTTCATTAACTTTGGAGAGCCAATCCCAGACCAGTTTGGATGTCTTCAAGGCACTCACACGGCCATACTGTCCTTTGGTCAGATGACCACAGATGATATTCTTGGCAGTAGAGTCCAGTTGAACGAACTTCTTGACATCAGCAGCAGTGACACCTTCTCCAGCCTTGGGAACGCCGTTTTCGACGACATACCATAGGTCGACGTCAATGGCTTCAAGATGCATGCGCATCTTATTCTTCCAGTAGGGATATTCAGTTCCATCGAAGACGGGGCAAGCAGCGGAGACTTTGATTATCCCTGCAGTCGACATAGCTAAAACTCCAGGTGGTTAAACCGAATCACACAGAACAAGGGAGCACCTTGCTCTGATACCAATTGAAAGTGCGTTATATCGACTAGAGGGGGGGTGAATAGGCGATTTTTATGAAAGTCTTCAAAACGTGAGAGTTATGAAGACAAACAGTGAAGATTATGCCTATTACTATGCAGCGGAAGTTAGATTACACTAGGCCAGCCATGGTCATGTATTCAATAGAGTGAAAGCGCAATGACAAACAGCTTCAGTGTAATAAGGATCAGGTAGGAAGAAGTTATGAAGCCAAACAGATCATACATTCATGTTGTGAAGACAAAAGATAAAGCAAGCATGCAATGTCTTCACAATGAATAACTGTAAGTAAAAGGAAGTGAAGATGAAACCAGTGACACGTTGAAGACAATGATTTGTTGGACCAGTTCCAGTTGCTGTGACAACTGTACGTCTGGTTGGAGCGGCTAGGTATTTAAACCAAAGGACACACAGTCCCGGACACCCAGTCAAGGACACTTAGTCCAAGACACCCAGTCCTCACCGTTTTCTCCTTGAGCTAAGGTCACACAGACCTCGCGCAATCACTCAGGTAAGTCTTCAAGGTAGACTCCCAAACCTTCACAGACTTCGTTCACTGGCAATCCACAATTTCTCTTGGATGCACAGAACGCGACGCCTAACCGTCTGGAGGATGCACAGTCCTCAAGTGTAATAAGTCTTCAGATCACACAGACAAGAAGACTTAAGTGATGCCCAATTTACTCTGGCTCTGGGTGGTTAGGGCTTTTCTCCTCACTAGGAATTTTTCTTTCAAAGGCTTCGAGGTGGGTTGCTCTCAAACGACAAAAGCCGTGCGCTGAAATCTGAGCAGCCAACCATTTATGGTTGTGGGGGGTGGACTATTTATAGCCACTTGGCAACCCGACCTGATCTGTCCGAAATGACCCTGGGTCACTAAGGAACTGACACGTGTACCAACGGTCGAATTTTGAACTCACACGGCAACTTTACTTGGGCTACAAGTAAAGCTGACTTGTCTGACTCTGGACAAGATTTTCTCTCAAAGTCTTCGCTCGAAGACATAGGATTTGAATTAGGCATCACTTCAGTCATTCTGACTGGTTCTCTTGGACCCCACTTAACAGTACGGTGATTCCTATGACACAACATAAATGAAATAAAACTACGAAGGATCTAAGTCTTCGAGTTCCATAAGCTTCATAGGGAGTCTTCTCATGTCATTGTCTTCAATATGAATATCTTCATAAACCACCATTGTCTTCAATGTCTTCGTACATTTTTAGGGGTCATCTCTGGTAATAATACCGAATCAATGAGGGACTTCTACCTGTGTTTTCCTGCAATTCTCACAAACACGTTAGTCCCTCAACTAGGTTTGTCGTCAATACTCCAAAACCAACTAGGGGTGGCACTAGATGCACTTACAATGGGTTACTCTTCTATGTCACATACATCTTGGTGGAGCGCTTAAAATGATAAGAATGAAATGCATGCACTCATCACCAAGAAAAGTGAATGATCACATAAGATAGATAAGATAATAGCATTCACCAAGCATTAAGTGTAGCTTATGATCAAACACATGATCATCAATGTCTCACAGATAATGGCATAGTATCTCAAGCACTCAAAAGCAAACAAAGTTCGAAAAACCACCAAATAAAGCAAGAGAGAAAAAAGCAACACTCTCTCTCTCGAAGCCTATGATCTATACATTTTTCTCCCCCTTTGGCAACAAGTTACCAAAAAGTTCCTAGAAAATGCATAGTTCTAGATCGACTCTCGGGCTTGATCTTCTGGTGGTGGAGTTCGGAGCACTCCAAGGACGAAGCCTTCTGTAGACGTGGATGGAGTTGAGGCTGAAGTAGATGCTGGAGCTGGTGGAACTGAAGCTGTAGCTGGTGCAGAAGTGGTCGCTCTGGTGTCAGCAACTGGCACTGCATGTGATCTCTGAGCTCTTGGCACTCTGGCAAATGCATCAGTTGTAGTCTTGCCTCTCCTCTCCTGCATGTCATCCTGAAGTTGTTCCACTGCAGACTGAATCTTTGTTACTTTGACATCCAAGTCATAGAACTTTTGTTCCATGATCCTCTCTAAGCTCTGCTGATTCTGAGTGAGGGTGGCCAGTCCTTGCTCAATCCTCAGTGTGGATGCAATCAAGTAACCAAGCTGCTCTTGTTTGGTTTTCAAGAAATACTCAGATGCCTCCTCTTGAGTTGGCATCTTGGCAGCTTTCTCCTTCCTTGCCTGCTCCTTCTTTGCTTGTGCTTGAACTGATGATGGTTTATTCTCATTCATCACAACTTGGTTGTCCTCAAAGTCTGGATGAATAGGCAAGTGTTCCTTGTCCAACAAGTATATGCCTGTGCCCATCTTCGAGTTGATTAACTCCTGAATCTGAGGGGCATAACCACAGCTCCTCTTCTGATCTGCTGCAGTCCTCTTGATAGTTTCTACTATGAGGCTCATGACCTTGAATTTCTGAGGCACATCAAATACATGAAGCAAATTGATTGCATGGCCTCTGATCATCTTGTGATCACCTGACTTGGGAAATAGAGTGTGCCTAAGGATCCAGTTAATGGTTGGCAGCCCTGACAGAAGATAATGCACAGACCCAAACTTGAAAGTATCAAGTGCCTCGTTTGGAATTTCCTTGTACATATTGGACATAGAGTTGTGGTCCATCTTCTTCTTGGCATAGATATCCAAATCATCCTCATGCTCCTCTGGGGCATTGATGAGATGTGCCCACTCAGCAACAGTAGATTGGTACCTCGTACCTTCAGACATCCATGTGATCTTTCCATCTCGGTAGAAATGTGCTGTGGAGTAGAATTGCATAATGAGTTCCTCGTTCCACTTTGTGAGCTTCTGCCCAACAAAGTCTGCTACTCCACAAGCATTGAAGCTGTCATACACTCCAGGGTAGTGTTGTTCATTTTCCTTGACGTACTCCCAATTGACCCATCTCATGTCACAAACTATGGGCTTCTTGTCCAACAAAACTGTCTCATAGAAATCTTGCTGTTCCTTGGTGTGAAACCTGTAATCAACAGCAGTTCTTCTCCTTGAAGCATACGAATCTGCTTCTCTCCACTTCCTCAGCCCTGAGTCTCTTCTGAGCTTCATGTCCTCAGCCACAGGATGAGCATCATTATGGTCTGGGATCTTGGGCTTGAGCTTTCTCAGAACATGCTCTTCATCATCTTCTTCAGCAGCTTCAGGCACTGGGGCCTTGTTCTTCTCAGTTGCAGGTATGCTCCTCGTATTTCTCTTTGGGGCAGACTTGGGCTTGGAGGCAGCTTTGGGTGCTTCTTTGGGCTTGGATGCAGCAGCCCCTGTCCTGATAGCATCACCCATAAGCTTAGGTGCCTTAGGTGCTGGTGCAGCAACCTCTTCTTCTTCCTCTTCTTCCATGATGGAAGCCTTTCCAAGCACTCTGGCTACGGTCTTCTTGACCCTTTCCTTCCTTTTCTTTCCTTCAGCAGCAACTGGCTCTATGGTTGCAGGCTTTTTAGGAATCTGAGTTGAAGCTCTGGCCTTTGGCATAGGCTGCCAACCTGCTGGCCTTTTGATTTTTAAGCCTGGCTTTGTGCCTTGAGCTGAGACATATTCCTCCTTGAGCACAACTCTCTTTGAGCTGAGCCATATTCTGCCACATAGTCTTCATCCTCAGAATCTGAAGTTCTCTTCTTCCTCTGTCTGGTGGCAGCTTTTGGCAAATTGCTTGGGGTACTTCTGCTGCCATCATCTAAAGAGCTGGAGGGACTAGTACCCTCACTCATGAGCACCTGCTCTTCTGATCTGTTCTGGCTGTCACTCTGATCAGACATGATGTAAAAGCTGACTACTGACACTGTGAAGAGTTTATAGATGAGGTAGAGTGGATGAGCATCACAAAATGCAGAGATTTTTGCAAAAGAATGATTCAAAAACTTAGTTTTAGTTTCCCACTGAAATCATCTCGGATCTACCGATTTTTAAACTCGGTGATACCGAAGCAGTTTTGGAACCTAAACTAGTGAACTCGGTCAGACCGAGTCACAGTTCGGTGGCACCGAGACTGCTAGGGTTTCACAAAGTTCCAAAATCGGTCACACCGATTAGTAATTCTCGGTCAGACCGAGTCTCACTTGTGCAATGGCATAAGCCAAATCGGTGGGACCGAGTTTTTCAACTCGGTAGGTCCGAGATGGTTTCGGCGGAAACCTAACCCTAAAATTTTTGAATCAAAACTAATCTACGAACGCATTGACTGGATAGGAGTGTTTGAATCGTGGCAAGAATCATTAAGAACACAATGTGCTAGGAATCGGACGGGGAATAGCACTGTGATCGAGTCCATACCCTAGTTCGGCGGAGACTCGCTACGGCGGCAACGGCGGGGTTGAATTCCGTTGACGGCGATGGAGACCAGCGACTGGAGGCGGCTGGCAGCGAGGAGACGATCCGGAGACCACGTTGGCAGAGCGAGCTATCGCGCGGGCGAAGGGGTTCGGAGAAATTTCCAATTTTTTTCCCGTGACTATATATAGCCCGACCCTGTCGGTGTGACCGAGTGGAACAACTCGGTGGCACCGAGATGCAAAACTGTATACAGTTATAGCAACTCGGTGTGACCGAATGGTTCAAATCGGTTGCACCGAGATCGAAAATTCAGATCAACTTAATGATCTCGGTAGGATCGAAAGTAGGATATCGGTCAGACCGAGAATCATAAAGAGGTTTTGGAAGTTTAAGTCTATGACGAATCGGGGACTCCGAGTGCTCCTCACACAGAGTGGTTCGAATCTGACTTGATCAAATTTTGTGATGTAGCATGAATAGAGTTTGAGACGAGAAAAGCATAGATAGCTAGAGGAGGTTCTTAGGCATTCTTGTCCATCCACTTGGCAAAAGGAAATAAAACCAAACAATCAAAACAACAAGTGGATGTCCTCGAATGAGTAAAATATGCACCAACATGCTCACACAATAAGATGGCAATTGAAATATGTGACAAAGCATGCACAACCAATTCTAGCATCTATCAAGCAATTTGCGATGACTAGGTCATCTATATATGAGTATATTGACTTAGGAGTCAAGTGAGAACACTTGATCATAGGTCATACTCATCGTTTAAGCTCAAGTGGGGTTACCACTTTTACATAAAGCATTGTTGTGTTCACATCTTTAGAGTTGCTTTAGCTCAAGTCTTAGAGTAAAGCTCCCCCTAGATGTGATATCCCCCCTAAGAGGGATGAACTAACCTTGGGTTTTGTCGATGATGACTTCATGTAGATGTTGAAGATGTGGATGCTCAATGTTGATGTAGATCACTTGGAGCTATCCATTTGAGTGAATTGCACTTTCAATACCTACATGGGTTAGTCCCACAAGGAACAAACAAGGATATCCATAGACATAGAGTGATGCACACACAAGATGATGTCCATGAAAACTTTTAGGTTACCTTGTCCCTTGTCTTACCAACAAGAGGGTTTGTGACTCCTTGAACTAGTGCAAGATGTGGCAGTTGATTGCACTTGTTCTTGCCAAAATGATAAGAGTGAAGTATGTTGGCGGAGTCACCCTCAAGAACTCTCTTGTTCTTCTTCTTTTGGATCCACACCATCTTGATGGGAATCCTTGGAGTTTTAGTCGTACTTGATGAAGTGGAACTTGAAGTGGTCTTGGGAATCCACTTGACTAAGGTCTTAGGAGCTTCTTCAAATGCATCAATTTCCTCTTGAAGCTTGTCCTTGCCTTTTTGCTTGTAGTCTTGTGGTGGAAGATCATCTTGAGCTTGTGTCCCCTTGAAGGAAGTATCATACTTCTCTTGTTGAGGAACAAACTTTGTCTTGGGATATTGATCTTCTTCCCACTCAACTCCATTGGCATTGAACTTTCGTTCAAAACCAACACCTTGATTCTTCTGGTGCCTTCCTTGCTTGCGCACAATTTCCTCGAATTGCTTACTCCCGGCAAGGCTTTTGTACACTCCTTTCTCTATAATTCCCTTCAATAAGCTATTTTCTTGCTCAAGTGTAACTTGGCTAAGAGAATCATTAGTGGAATCAAGAGAACTACTAGAAGCAACAATATTGGATTTAGCATGATCATTGTTACTACTAGAGGAAGAATCTTTCTTGTTCTTGTTACTAGACTTGACTTGAGGCATGTAAGTGGATAAAAGTAAACGCTTGGAAATGTAAGAAGAACTTTTCTTGCGGAGATCATCATTCATTGCCTTTAAAAACTCATGCTCTTGCTCAAGATTGAGCTTTTCAAAGCGTAACTTCTCATGAGCTCTTAAAAGTTCTCGATGATCTTCGAAGATAGTTTCATGAGCTAACTTAAGAGTGTTTAGTTCTTTAGTTAGAGACTCAATCTTCTCCTTATCATTGTCATTTGTTTTATCTTGATTAGCATGATTAATTGACGTTTCATCATAGTATTCATCACTAGAGTTGTCAACAAGTAAATCATCATCACATAACAAGTCATCTTCATCACTATTAAAATCAACATACTCGGGATGTGTTACCTTAGGACCTTTGGCCATGAAGCATCTTCCAATTCCTTCATTTGGTGAGTCAAATATGTCGTAGGAGTTGGTTGACACAAGTGCTAGACCGGCAACACGTTCATCTTGAGTATATTCGGAATCAGAGTGATAACTTCTCTCGGAGTGGTTGTCGGAGTCGGAGCCGGATACCCATTCACCAACATGAGCTTGATGTCTTCGTTTTGTGTAGCTCCTTGATGATTTTTACTTCCTTTCCGAATCCTTGCTTCTCCGTGAGTATCTTCGTTCATAACGATCATCTCTACTCCTTCTCTCTCTTGGTGGTGATTCTTCTGTTTTGCTTCTTCTTTTTGGAGAGTCTTCTCTTCTCTTGTAGGGAGCCGTACACTCATTGGAATAGTGTCCGGGTCTTCCACAATTGTAGCAGTTTCGCTCTCGACGAGAAGATCTTTTGTCATTGTAGGACCTTGACTTGGAGCTTCTATCTTTGCTTCTACTCTTGTAGAATTTGTTGAAGTTCTTCACCATTAAGCTCAATTCTTCATTTAAGTTTTGTTTCTCACTTGATGATGTAGGGGCTTCACATGAGGCTTTGTAGGCACCACTTGATTTGTTGTGAAGTTCCTCTTTATCCTTAAGTGACATCTCATGAGCAACAATTCTTCCAATTACCTCCATTGGCTTGAGATCTTTGTAATTGGGCATCATTTGGATCAATGTGCACACGGTATCATATTTTCCATCCAAGGCTCTTAGAATCTTCTTGATGATGAATCTATAGGTCATCTCTTCACTTCCTAAGCCGGCAATCTCATTTGTGATGAGAGCAAGTCTAGAGTACATTTCAGCGACACCTTCACCATCCTTCATTTTGAACTTGTCAAGTTGACTTTGAAGCACATCCAATTTGGATTCCTTGACGGAGTCGGTACCTTCGTGCATATCAATCAAAGTGTCCCAAATTTCCTTTGCATTCTCAAGACGGCTGATTTTGTTGAATTCTTCGGGGCACAATCCGTTGAAGAGAATATCACAAGCTTGAGCATTGTATTGCAACATCTTCAACTCATCCGCGGTAGCTTCACGGTTTGGTTCTCTCCCATCAAAGAAGTCACCTTGCAAACCAACACACACAATAGCCCAAACGGCGGGGTTATGTCCAAGAATATGCATTTTCCTTTTATGCTTCCAACTAGCAAAATTAGTACCACCAAAGTAAGGCCCTCTACGGTGATAATTTCCCTCGCTAGACGCCATACTCTCCTAGGTTGTGAAACCAAGGCTATGACCACCAAAAGCTATGGAAATCAAAGCAAATGGAAACCAAAGCTCTGATACCACTTGTAGGATCGGAAGTATGTCTAGAGGGGGGGGTGATTAGACTACTTGACCAAATAAAAACTTAACCTTTTCCCAATTTTAGTTCTTGGCAGATTTTAGCTATTTTAGGACAAGTCAAGCAATCATCACACAATTCAAGCAAGCATGCAAAGAGTATATTGGCAGCAGAAAATAAAGCATGCAACTTGCAAGAATGTAAAGGGAAGGGTTTGGAGAATTCAAACGCAATTGGAGACACGGATGTTTTTCCCATGGTTCGGATAGGTGGTGCTATCCTACATCCACGTTGATGGAGACTTCAACCCACGAAGGGTAACGGTTGCACGAGTCCACGGAGGGCTCCACCCACGAAGGGTCCACGAAGAAGCAACCTTGTCTATCCCACCATGGCCATCGCCCACGAAGGACTTGCCTCACTAGCGGTAGATCTTCACGAAGTAGGCGATCTCCTTGCCCTTACAAACTCCTTGGTTCAACTCCACAATCTTGTCGGAGGCTCCCAAGTGACACCTAGCCAATCTAGGAGACACCACTCTCCAAGAAGTAACAAATGGTGTGTTGATGATGAACTCCTTGCTCTTGTGCTTCAAATGATAGTCTCCCCAACACTCAACTCTCTCTCACAGGATTTGGATATGGTGGAAAGAAGATTTGAGTGGAAAGCAACTTGGGAAAGGCTAGAGATCAAGATTCATATGGTAGGAATGGAATATCTTGGCCTCAACACATGAGTAGGTGGTTATCTCTCAGAACATATGAGTTGGAAGTGTAGATGTGTTCTAATGGCTCTCTCCACGAGTGAAGAGGAGGTGGAGAGGTATATATAGCCTCCACACAAAATCCAACCGTTACACACAATTTACCAATCTCGGTGGGACCGAATCAACAAACTCGGTCAGACCGAAATAGTAAACCTAGTGACCGTTAGAGACCGTTAGAGATTTTCGGTGGGACTGACATGCAACTCGGTAGGACCGATTTTGTTAGGGTTAGGGCATAACGTAATCTCGGTGAGACCGATTACACAAACTCGGTGAGACCGATTTTGGTAATTAGCTAACCAGAGAGTTGGTCAGGCAAACTCGGTGGGACCGATTTGCTCTTTCGGTGAGACCGAAAAGTTACAAAAAGGAAACACTGAATTTACATTGCAATCTCGGTGGGACCGATCCGCTCTTTCGGTGAGACCGAAAAGTTACGAAAGGGAAACAGAGAGTTTGCAATCCCATCTCGGTGAGACCGAGATCCCTATCGGTAGAACCGATTTGCTAGGGTTTGGCAGTGGCTATGACAAGTGAA
This sequence comes from Triticum urartu, assembly GCF_003073215.2. Taxonomy (NCBI): domain Eukaryota; kingdom Viridiplantae; phylum Streptophyta; class Magnoliopsida; order Poales; family Poaceae; genus Triticum; species Triticum urartu. The sequence continues at coordinate 560,831,622 of NC_053023.1, forward strand.
ACTCGGTGCGCGGGTAAAGAATCGGTAGGGCCGAGTTTGGCTGGGTTTAGGTCATATGTGGATATGGGAAAGTAGCTGAGGATTTTGGAGCATATCATAAGCACATGAAGCAAGAGGCTCATTAAGCAACACCTCATCCCTCCTTGATAGTATTGGCTTTTCCTATGGACTCAATGTGATCTTGGACCACTAAATATGAAAATGAAGAGTCTTGAGCTTTGAGCTTGAGCCAATCCTTTGTCCTTAGCATTTTGAGGGTTCCACTTTCACCATCCATGCCATGCCAATCATTGAGCTTTCCTGAAATATTCATCTTGGAATAGCATTAGCTCAATGAGCTATATGTTGTATGAATTACCAAAACCACCTAGGATAGTTGCACTTTCAGCACTTTCAGTGCCCATAGATTTTATTATTCTTGACATAGATTGCAATCCTTCATGTCCTATTATTCTTGGTAGACCTTTCCTTAGAACGATTGGTGCAATTATTGATATGAAGGAAGGAAATATTAGATTCCAATTTCTGTTAAAGAAAGGCATGGAACACTTTCCTAGAAAGAAAATAAAGCTACCTTATGAATGTATTATGAGAGCCATTTATGGATTGCCTTCCAAAGATGGCAATACTTAGATCTATCCTTGCTTTTATGCCTAGCTAGGGGCGTTAAACGATAGTGCTTGTTGGGAGGAAACCCATTTTTATTTTTATTCCTTGATTTTTGCTCCTGTTTAGTAATGAATAATTTATCTAGCCTCTATTTTGGTTGTGTTTTTTGTGTTTAATTAGTGTTTTTGACAAGTAGAACCGTTGGGAAGACTTGGGGAAAGTCTTTTTAATCTTGCTGTAAAAAACAAAACTTTAGCACTCACGAGAATTGCTCCCATTTTTATTTGGGAAGTGCTATTTAGTTAATTATTTTTTGCATATGATTAATAGATAAATTGCTCACGTCCCGAATTTTATTTTAGAATTTTTTGGGTTCCAAATCTTGCGTTAGCTACAGATTACTTCAGACTATTCTGTTTTTGACAGATTCTGTTTTTCATGTGTTGTTTGCTTATTTTAATGAATCTATGGCTAGTAAAATAGTTTATAAACCATAGAGAAGTTGGAATAAAGTAGGTTTAACACCAATATAAATAAAGAATGAGTTCATTACAGTACCTTGAAGTAGGTTTACCACAAGTTTTCAGAATTATTGTAGTTATAAATGTATTTATAAGATGATTTTCGATATTACACTCCATACATGACTACATATATGCACAGAAATGAGTGAACAAATACTCTAGAACATGTCTTCAAAGGCATGAGAGTAGAGGGATTACTTGCAATATCCATAACACATGTTACCGATGCAAATATACCCTCTTCAAAGGTAGCATTGATGTTCATAAAGTACTCCAGTTGAAAGTAATCTATAAGACATCAGTGTCAACCTCTCTATCACATCCCTAGCTAGTCACTGCTTGTCCTTGCATCAATCATCTTGCATCATGTTTAAATTTATGAAAGTTGAATTGGGGAAAGTGGAAAGCCTCATAAATCATTTCTAAAAATGATCAACATTAATAATTGCTTCAAATAAACCCAAGAAAATGTTCCTGTTCATTTCTGAAAATATTGGCAAGAGGTAAAATTCAAACCAATATTTTTGGAATCACAGAAATATTTATTTGGGTCTTTGAATTGAGTCAATACTTATTTGAATTAGAGATATAAATTTCTATAAATACATTTATAACTCCAATAATTCTAAAAACTTGTGAGTGGCTTTGAATATGTTGTATCAGGCCACATGATAATTTTCAGAGGCTACAAAAATGATTTAGTTTAGAAACTAAATCAAAACAGAGGAATCAAAATAGAAAATAGTAAGAGAAATAAAAAGACAGAGAGAGAGAGAGTACCTAGGCCTTACCTGGAGCCCAAGTGACTGGCCCAGCCCACCTTCCCGGCTCACTGTCGTGTTCCTCCCCGCGCCAATAGGCAGCGCGCGTGGCCGAGGCACGCCGGCACGCGCCCGGCCACCTCCTGCTTCCTGTCGCTTCCCCCTCGTCGCTCTGGGCCTCCCTCGCGATGCCACGCAGCCCCGACCGCTCTCTCACTCTCTCCCGTGCTTTCTCCCCTCCTCTGTTGCTCTCGTGCACAGCCACCCGAACGCGTCGTCGCCGCCGCTCGTCGTTGCCGCGACCACCGGCCCTCCCTCGCTTCCCCGACTGGTCCATGAGCTCCGCGACGTCGTCCTCAACCCCCTCACCAAGCCACGCCCTGCCGGAAGCCCTGCAGCGTCGCCCTCGAGCTCGTCTTCAACCTCCGGCCGCCGGCAACCTCACCTATGATTCGCCGCCGTCCGTGCTTCCCGGCGTCCCTGAGCTTCTTTTCAGCACCCCTGTGAGCTCCTGATCCTCCCCCTATGCTCCCCCCCGCTGTTCCCATTCTCTATCCGCCCTCCCCGTGCACCCGAGCTCCGGCCGCCGCCATGGCCGGCGAGCCTTGCGCTCGCGAGCTCCTCTGCTCAAACTCGCCGCACGGTTGTGCTCCTTGAGCTCCCAGGAGTCCAGAGAACCCATTTGGCCAGCCGCTAGCACTCCGTAGTCTCGTCCCGCTTGACGTCCGAACACCGGCCGCCGCGCTTGTCGTCGTCGGCGACGATTCCGGCCACCATAGGCCTAGCCTCCACCACCACTCGACGTGCGCCTGCAAGAGCTCTCCAACGAGCCCAAGAACGGCCTCGTTCGTGCCCTGTGGGTGTATCCTGAGCCACGCAGCCATCTCGGGCCTCGCCGGTGTCGAGTCGCCGGTGGGTTTGACCCACTTTAACCCCGGCTGGGCCCCGTCCAGAGACTATGACATGTGGGGCCGGACCTAACTGGATTAGTTAGGTGTTAGTTAGTGCTAATCACCATTGTTTGGTGTTAATCCCCTCACTAAACTAACCCTGAGCCACTGACATGTGGGCCCAGCCTTGCTGGCATTTTTGTTAGAATCAGTCTAACCCTAATTAACCCAGTTAACTAAGTCACTGACCTGTGGGCCCCACTGGTCAGGTTTGACCCTGGGCAACCGAGTTGACTTGCTGATGTCACACCGACGTCATGCTTACGTAGTAAATGTTTTCCGGGATTTTAAATAAATCAAAAATGATTTATTTATTTCAGAAAATAGCCAAAACTTCTAAAAATCATAGAAAATCAACCGTAGTTCCAAATCAAACAAATTATATATGAAAAATGATCAGAAAAATCCAATCTATCCATCTGCACTGGTATCATGCATGTTTAGGCAACTTAAACCTTCTGTTTATATCAAAACATGATAATGCACTTTATAAAGTCATAGTTTGAATTTGAACTTGAACCTTGAGTTCAAAATAACTGAAACCCATCTGGTTTTAGTTGCATTAGCCCAACATACTCATTTTGCCATGTCATGATCATGCATCATATTGTGCATTGCATTGATTGTGTTTCCTTCTTTATTGCCGAAAGTTGTCCCCTCTCGATAGACGTGGTTTCGATGATGAGTTCGTTGACACCGATGAAGAGTTATATCATCTTTAGAAGTGCCAGGCAAGCAAAACCCCCTTGTTCATTCCGATACAATCCCCCTCTCTTGCTCCTGCTCTCTTTTACTGCATTAGGACAACGCCATTTCAACTATTACATGCTGCGGTAGCTGAACCCCTTTCCTCTGCATGACCTGTCATTGACACAGTAAATAGATGAAACCCACTAGCATGAGTAGGAGTTGTTTGAGCCCTGATGTGCCTACTCATTCTTGCTTGTTTGTCGTGCCTGCTATTGCTTAGGGTTGTGTCAGGTCTGATTCATCGGGGATGAATCGGAGGTGTGTGAACATGTCCTACTGTTGAGAGCTAAGTGTGTGAACACGATTTGGTAAAGGTATCGGTGAGAGGCCATGTAGGAGTACATGGTGGGTTGTCTCATTGAAGCCATCCTTAGGAACTGAGTTTTGTGTTTGTGATCCATGAAATAGCTACTACCACACGTTGGGCCCTGAAATATGACCCCGCTCAACTTATTAACCGCCCTTGTCCTCTGTCCAGGAGTTGCAACTAGTTTGTGGTGTTTGTAGGATATGTGTTGGCGGCCGTGCGTAGCGCTGACCCTAGAGGTGGGCTATGATGCAGTAGATACACCGTGGCCGGGTATGCCGGGCTCCCGTTTGGCGTCTCGGGACCCTGTACACATCGATTGGGGCTGTTGAGGACACCCCGGCCGGATTTCCTTGCGGATGGAACCCGAATAGGCGATAAACCTGGACTAGAGGCTTGTGTGGTTAGTCAAGTCGTGGTCTACACCCACGTCGGCTTTCGCTTGAAGTCTGCCGAGCACATGTCGTGTTGCAGACGCTAAGTGGTGGAAACATGTGTGAAGAAGTACACCCCTGCAGGTTATAAATGATCTATTCGAATAGCCGTGTCCACGGTAAAGGACTTCTGGGTTGCCTATAACCGTTCATAGACAAGTGAAAGTGGATACTCTAAAATGTGCAAGATAAGCGTGAGTGCTATGGACGGCATTCTCGTAGGGAGACGGAAGCGGATCCATAGTGGTGTATTGATATGGTGAATATGTGGACTCGTGTGCGCCACCTCAAAAGAGTTGCTTGCAGTCGTAGTTTAGGTTAGCCACTGAGTCAAAGCTGGCTTGCTGCAGTTAAACTCCACCACCCCCCTGTTGATACCGATGCATATGTAGTTAGTTCTGATGTAAGTCTTGTTGAGTACATTTGTACTCACGTTTGCTTAATTTATGTTTTGCAGAGAGACGTCAGTCTCGCTAGTAGTTCCGTGTGGACTTCGACGTTTAGCTTGCTACCTCAGCTACGATCTTGTGCCCTCGGCAGGGTCATGTAGATAGTCAGGCTTCTCAGCCTTCTTCATTTGTAGTTGTCTGTACTCAGACAGGTTAAGCTTCCGCATGTGCTTGTTGCTTGTATGCTCTGTATGTTGGGTCATGAGACCCATGCTTGTAATACTTGGCTCCTCGGAGCCTAATGAATAAATACTCTGACTCGTAGAGTCTTGTTGTGATGCCATGTTGTATTTGCACATGTCGAGCATATTGTGTGTATGATTGAAATGCTTGGTATTTGTGGGATCCGACAACCTAGTTGTTTATCCTAGGTAGCCTCTCTTATGGGGAAATGTAGTCTTGTGCTTCCATGAGCAATAGTAGTCCGCTACAACCCGGCTCACCGGAGTCCTGCTAGCCCAGCACTACTGCTCCGGAACACTTGACTGGCCGGCTTGTGATTCACTTCGTTCCTGTGTCTGTCCCTTCGGGGAAATGTCACGCGGTGACATCCGGAGTCCTGCATAGCCTGCTACAGCCTGGGTTCCCGGAGTCCTGTTAGCCCAGTGCTACAGCCCGGATTCGAACGCTGCTGACCGACATGCTTGATGTTGATTCATGTATGCCGGTCCCCGTAAGTTAGTGCCACTTTGGGTTCACGACTAGTCATGTCAGTCCGGGTTCTCTGTCATATGGATGCTAGCGACACTATCATATACGTGAGCCAAAAGGCACAAACGGTCCTAGGCCATGGTAAGGCGACACCCGTGGATATACCGTGCGAGAGGCCACAAAGTGATATGAGGTGTTATAGGCTAGATCAATGTGACTTAGAATCGGGGTCCTAACAGCTTTGGTATCAGAGCCTGACTGCCTGTAGGATTACCAAGCCAAACCGGTCGAAGTTGTGTCTAGAAATGCTTTAGTTATGTAAGGGAATTGATTGTGGAAGGGAACGTAAGGCTCTTTTTACTCCTTTACCTTATGCCCTTCTGATCTGAGTCATCCTCATCTCTTCTACGGGGATTAAGAACTAGGCCTTCTCATCTATCTATCAGGATGACGAGTTACTATGTTAATTAGAGACTTATAGGATTGATGGATTCAAGCCTCAGTTCAGTCTCTACTACTTCCGTGTGTTCATAGCTGGCCTCAGAAGCTTGATATGATGTTGTTGAGTGGTTATGCCACCATTTTGCAGGATGTCTCAATTCTTTTTGAGCAATTATAGCCATTATGCTGTCCGAGTCATCCCAGGTTACTAAATAGTCTGATGCATTTGCAAATCCTTTCTTTCTGTTCCCGATGTCCTTTTTGGTCAGAATAAGCACACTATCCGGTACGTTGAGGTACTCTATTGCCTCGGTATATATGTTGGGGTTATTTTTATGACCCGAGGTGTTTTAGGGAGTCACCTAGTAAACTAGCCATGTTTTGTGTTCCTGGTGTGATGATTCTGGCCGTCATTCTCGAAAGCATCCCGTGATGCCATTTAGTAAGTAGGCATTCTATTCCTGGGTTTTGAACCCGAGATTCACCCTACTTATTTCATGTTGATAGTGTTTGCTCATTCCTTTAGGTTATTAGTAACCTTGTGATAGTCCTCGAGGTCCGTGGTATCTCCTTCTTCCAAATACCATGAACTGCTTATGGCAGAAGTTCTTTGGACCAAAAGATCACAACAAGAGTGCTCTTGAGGAGTTCTCCATTCTGCATTGTGAATCTACCAGTCCTACCTTTCTCCATGGATCATATGGAAGAAATATGTTGAGCTTTGTTCAAAATACTAATCTATGCATCCACAACTCAGAAAGTGCAATGTTCCTTTGAGTTGTCCCTCTTCGGTTGTATTCCGACCCTCGTGTATCAGTTGATAGTCAAGAGTATGTCGTGCATTTGTGCTCATGGATGCCTATTATTCTTGTGGTCCGTCAAGCCATTCTAATCCGGAATGACTAGGCGAAACAAACTCCAGTACCTCATCCATTTCTAGGATTGGTTCAAAGCAGTTGTATTCCATGGATCAAATGCAATCAAGCTTTTGGTCTGTTCTACCCTGAAGTATTACCCACTTTATGTCAGTAATGTCATGAGAATTGCACCTTCTCTTATGAATTCTTGATGTAGTGATACTTTTTGCCATCAATACTCATTTCCTCGGTGTCGTGTTGTCGCAACCAGAATGCTGACAAGGGAATCATGGTGTGTGAAATCAATACTCCTAGCAACTGTGTTGCTTGGTAGTAAATGGACAATATTCTCATTCTTAGCCTGTCGGTTATTGAGCCATCATCCTAAGAATGATCGTGCTACCTAATCCATATTTCCTGGTGCACCCTCCGATCAATGAGTTAGGATTGTGTCAATCTCTCGCTCTTTTGATCATATCATCTTGTCTCGAAAGCAAGATTGCTCCCGAGCTTAATAACATATCGGTGGTTTGTGATTTTCCGAATATCTTCTCGAAAGTATTACAAGGTTGTTCCCTCACCGCTATGTTGAGTTCGTGATCATGTTGGTTTTTTGCTAAACCAGCCATCCTCCAAGAATCTGTGTTGGATATCCCTGAGCTAGTTGGTTAAGCTAAACAACAACTTGGAGAGTTGGAAGATAAAGCTTTGCCTTACTTAGTTCATTCTAAAAGGATATCTTTGTGTGTGTGTGTGTGTGTGTTGAAGAAATATGATATCTTCATCGATTGATCCACGTGATCAGTTGTCGATGCTATTGTCTTACAATCCTCTAATTTGAGTGTGGGCTATCATCAAATCAACTTAGAACCAACGATATTCGTAATGTTGTCTTACTCGTGGTTGATCCTCGAGCATACACCATTACATCCTTTGGTCTGACCAATACTATCACATTGTTCACATAATGGTGGAATTCCAGTGATATGGAAAATTCCGATGAATTGCTACTGATCCCATCAGCAGCATTTTGTCTCCCCCATGATTCATGTTGAACATCAACCTAGTGTTGAAAACTTTGTAAGCAATGCCTTCGTGTTCCATTCATGAAGCTTACGCTTGGATGGAAGAAGTGACTTCCTCGAATTCATGTGCATTTGGTGCAAGTTGCTGCCGTGAGTTCGAGAAAGGTTGTTTTTTGTTTCCTCTAGTACCATCCCAAGTCAGTTATGCATGTGCGAATGTATTCTATGGTTTGGAAGATTAATTACCTCCACTCCATATGTATTTCCTAGCACACCAAGCCACTAATTGACTTGTTCAAGGAAAAGAAGTCTATGCTTGGGATCTAATCCATGGACTTGCGTAAAGACTTCGAAATCCTTGATGATGGTTCCCGACCAGAAATCGATGGTGTTTTATTATAAGACTACTATGTGGTCATTCTTCTCTTGGACAACATGCTCACATGTATGTAGCAGAACCAGCTCATGTTCCGGAGCTTGCTATCGTAGTTCATATCCCGAGAATCTCGCAACGTCATCTCATCGGTTTGTGTTGCAAATTTTCTTTTCCAGACATGTTGTCTGAATTATCCTGTTACCAACCAGATTTGAATCTCAGGCAGATATGATGGTTGGGACTTCTTCCGAGAACTATGATATAGGTTCCAGTGAAGTGGACGCACCTAGCTGGAAGCACTATTGTTGTAGTATCTTGGTTAAGCCATTTGGTCACCTCCCATGAGGTTTTCGCATGACTTACTCTTGAAGTTGTTCCTTAGGGATCCTTGTGCTCTTAGTTTCTTCGATAATTCTATAACCATTGGAACGTTGGAAACACTCTCGGCTGTTGAGTTTTTCCCCAGTTACCAGAATCATTCCCAGCATTTTCATTTTGTTCCCAGCTTGCACCGCCTTGTGCCAATTTCCCATGGGCTGCCCTTCTCAGCAGTTGCTATCCAGGATCATCTCCAAAAGTGGTCCTACCATGGGTCCCAACCATTTCCGATGATAAGCAAAAATCATCCATTGTGTTGTCTTCAACAAGGTAGTCCACATCATCCATTCGAGTCCAAGTATGTCATTCTTTCGAACTCCTTCAAATGATCGAATGTGATTGCCTTAGGTTGGTATAAATAGTCTCAATGATCTTTGTATCAAAAGTAATTCTTTTTGCCACTTAAGGGAATAATTCTACTAGTCATCTTCCCAAAGGTGCCCCGTTTGTTCCGAAGGGCAACCAACTCCTTACTACGTTGACACCGTTCACCACCCTCCTAAGTGTGGAATTGTTGTCTACCTAGTGAACCTTCATCATCTGTTACACTCCATTCCTCTGGATGTATGTTTCGTGTTTCAGCTCGGGAGATGTTTCAATGTCTCACTCCATGAGTTGATCCTGAGTTGTTCGATCTTCGAGAAAATCGATCCTTCTGGAGTTTTCCCTTTCCTCTCACTGTCATGTTAGTTGGAGTTCTCAGAGCAAGACATCGAGACAAATATGGTGATCATGCCAACGTTCTTATGAAGTGCAACCTGGATCGTGAAGACCGTGTTAGTTTGTGTCCCCTCTGTCCCCTTACCTCACGTCTTGAATCTTGGGATGAGATTCTTGTTTAGTGGGGGTGAGTTGTCACATCCCTAGCTAGTCACTGCTTGTCCTTGCATCAATCATCTTGCATCATGTTTAATTTTATGAAAGTTGAATTGGGGAAAGTGGAAAGCCTCATAAATCATTTCTAAAAATGATCAACATTAAAAATTGCTTCATATAAAACCAAGAAAATGTTCCTATTCATTTCTGAAAATATTGGCAAGAGGTACAATTCAAACCAATATTTTTGGAATCTCAGAAATATTTATTTGGGTCTTTGAATTAAGTCAATACTTATTTGAATTGGAGATATAAATTTCTATAAATACTTTTATAACTCCAATAATTCTGAAAACTTGTGAGTGGCTCTGAATATGTTGTATTAGGCCACATGATAATTTTCAGAGGCTACAAAAATGATTTGGTTTAGAAACTAAATCAAAACAGAGGAATAAAAATAGAAAACATTAAGAGAAATAAAAAGACACACACACACACACAGAGAGAGAGATATAGTACCTGGGCCTTACCTGGAGCCCAAGTGACTGGCCCAGCCCACCTTCCCGGCTCCTTGTCGTCTTCCACCCCGCGCCAATAGGCAGCGCGCGTGGCCGAGGCATGCCGGCACGCGCCCGGCCACCTCCTGCTTCCCCCTTGTCGCTCTGGGCCTCCCTCGCGACGCTACGCAGCCTCGACCGCTCTCTCACTCTCTCCCGTGCTTTCTGCCCTCCTCTGTTGCACTCGCGCACAGCCACCCAGACGCGCCGTCGCCGCCGCTCGTCGTTGCCGCGACCAACGGCCCTCCCTCGCTTCCCTGACTGGTCCACGAGCTCCGTGACGTCGTCCTCGACACCCTCACCAAGCCACACTCTGCCGGAAGCCCTGCAGCGTCACCCTCGAGCTCGTCTTCAACCTCCGGCAGCCGGCAACCCCACCTTTGATTCGCCGCCGTCCGTGCTTCCCCGGCCTCCCTGAGCTTCTTTTCAGCACCCCTATGAGATCCTGATCCTCCCCCTATGTTCTCCCCCTCCATTCCCATTCTCTATCTGCCCTCCCCGTGCACCCGAGCTCTGGCCGCCGCCATGGCCGGCGAGCCTTGCGCTCGCGAGCTCCTCTGCTCAAACCCGTTGCACGGTTGTGCTCCTTGAGCTCCCAGGAGTCCAGAGAACCCCTTTGGTCAGCCGCTAGCACTCCGTAGCCTCGTCCCGCTCGACATCCGAACACCGGCCGCCGCGCTTGTCATCGCCGGCGACGATTCCGACCACCATAGGCCTGGCCTCCACCACCACTCGACGCGAGCCTGCAAGAGCTCTCCAACGAGCCTAAGAACGGCCCCGTCCGTGCCCTGTGGGCGTATCCTGAGCCACGCCGCCGTCTCGGGCCTCGCCGGCGTCGAGTCGCCGGTGGGTTTGACCCACTTTGACCCCGGCTGGGCCCCGCCTAGAGACTATGACATGTGGGGCCGGCCCTAACTGGATTAGTTAGGTGTTAGTTAGTGCTATTCACCGTTGTTAGGTGTTAATCCCCTCTCTAAACTAACCATGAGCCACTGACATGTGGGCCCAGCCCTGCTAACATTTTTGTTAGAATCAGTCTAACCCTAATTAACCCAGTTAACTAACTAAGTCACTGACCTGTGGGCCCAACTGGTCAGGTTTGACCCTGGGCGACCAAGTTGACTTGCTGATGTCACACCGACGTCAAATGTTTTTTGGGATTTTAGATAAATCAAAAATGATTTATTTATTTCAGAAAATAGCCAAAACTTCTAAAAATCATAGAAAATCAACCGTAGCTCCAAATCGAACAAATTATATATGAAAAATGATCAGAAAAATCCAATCTATCCATCTGCACTGGTATCATGCATGTTTAGGCAACTTAAACCTACTGTTTATATCAAAACATGATAATGCACTTTATAAAGTCATAGTTTGAATTTGAACTTGAACCTTGAGTTCAAAATAACTCAAACCCATCTGTTTTTAGTTGCATTAGCCCAACATACTCTTTTTGCCATGTCATGATCATGCATCATATTGTGCATTGCATTGATTGTCTTTCCTTCTTTATTTCTGGAAGTTGTCCCCTCTCGATAGACATGGTTTCGACGATGAGTTCGATGACACCGATGAAGAGTTATATCATCTCCAGAAGTGCCAGGCAAGCAAAAAAACCCGTGTTCATTCCGATACAATCCCCCTCTCTTGCTCCTGCTCTCTTTTACTGCATTAGGACAACACCGTTTCAACTGTTACATGCTGTGGTAGCTGAACCCCTTTCCTCTGCATGACCTGTCATTGCCACAGTAAATAGATGAAACCCACTAGCATGAGTAGGAGTTGTTTGAGCCCTGATGTGCCTACTCATTCTTGCTTGTTTGTCGTGCCTGCTATTGCTTAGGGTTGTGTCAGGTCTGATTCATCGGTGATGAATCGGAGGTGTGTGAACATGTCCTACTGTTGAGAGCTAAGTGTGTGAACACGATTTGGTAAAGGTATCGGTGAGAGGCCATGTAGGAGTACATGGTGGGTTGTCTCATTGAAGGTGTCCTTAGGAACTGAGTTCTGTGTTTGTGATCCATGAAACAACTACTACCACATGTTGGGCCCTGAAATATGACCCTTCTCGACTTATTAACCGCCCTTGTCCTCTGTCCAGGAGTTGCAACTAGTTTCTGGTGTTTGTAGGATATGTGTTGGCGGCCATGCGTAGTGCTGACCCTAGGGGTGGGCTATGATGCGGTAGATACACCGTGGCCGGGTATGTCGGGCGCCTGTTTGGCGTCTCGGGACCTTGTACACATCGATTGGGGCTGTTGAGGACAGCCCGGCCGGATTTCCTTGCGGATGGAACTCGAATAGGCGATAAACCTGGACTAGAGACTTGTGTGGTTAGTCAGGTCGTGGTATACACCCACGTCGGCTTTCGCTTGAAGTCTGCCGAGCACATGTCATGTGCAGACGCTAAGTGGTGGAAACATGTCTGAAGAAGTACACCCCTGCAGGGTTATAAATGATCTATTCGAATAGTCGTGTCCACGGTAAAGGACTTCTGGGTTGCCTATAACAGTTCATAGACAAGTGAAAGTGGATACTCTAAAATGCGCAAGATAAGCGTGAGTGCTATGGACGGTGTTCTCGTAGGGAGACGGAAGCGGATCCATAGTGGTGTATTTATATGGTGAATATGTGGACTCATGTGCGCCACCTCAAAAGAGTTGCTTGCAGTCGTAGTTCAGGTTAGCCACTGAGTCAAAGCTGGCTTGCTGCAGTTAAACTCCACCACCCCCATGTTGATACCGATGCATATGTAGTTAGTTCTGATGTAAGTCTTGTTGAGTACATTTGTACTCACGTTTGCTTAATTTATGTTTTGCAGAGAGACGTCAGTCTCGCTAGTAGTTCCGTGTGGACTTCGACATTTAGCTTGCTACCTCAGCTATGATCTTGTGCCCTCGGCAGGGTCTTGTAGATAGTCAGGCTTCTCAGCCTTCTTCATTTGTAGTTGTCTGTACTCAGACAGGTTAAGCTTCTGCATGTGCTTGTTGCTTGTATGCTCTGTATGTTGGGTCATGAGACCCATGCTTGTAATACTTGGCTCCTCGGAGCCTAATGAATAAATGCTCTGAGTCGTAGAGTCTTGTTGTGATGCCATGTTGTATTTGTACATATCGAGCATATTGTGTGTATGATTGAAATGCTTGGTATGTGTGGGATCCGACAACCTAGATGTTTATCCTTGCTAGCCTCTCTTATGGTGAAATGTAGTCTTGTGCTTCCATGAGCCATAGTAGTCCGCTACAGCCTGGTTCACCGGAGTCCTACTAGCCTAGCACTACTGCTTCGGTACACTTGACTGGCCGGCATGTGATTCACTTTGTTCCTGTGTCTGTCCCTTTGGGGAAATGTCACGCGGTGACATCCGGAGTCCTTCCTAGTCTGCTACAGCCCGGGTTCCCGGAGTCCTGTTAGGTCAGTGCTACAGCCCAGATTCACACGCTGCTGACCGACATGCTCGATGTTGATTCATGTATGCATGTCCCCATAAGTTAGTACCACTTTGGGTTCACGACTAGTCATGTCGGCCCGGGTTCTCTGTCATATAGATGCTAGCGACACTATCATATATGTGAGCCAAAAGGCGCAAATGGTCCCGGGCCATGGTAAGGCGACACCCGTGGGTATACCGTGCTTGAGGCCGCAAAGTGATATGAGGTGTTACAGGCTAGATCGGTGTGAGTTAGAATCGGGGTCCTGACACTCTCGCATGTTTTGGTCAAAAGAGGAATTTAGAACCGTCATTTGGCACACAAAAATCACATGCAAGATCACCCAGAAAGTTCTACTACTAGTACTAGTACTGCGTGTTAGATGAAAAAACATGATCAAGATTGAGAAAAAGATCGTCAAGAAGAGATATTACATGGACTTGCTTAATGAGGGATCCCAGAGAGGGGGCTTGCACAGGGCGATGGCTTTGAGCTTGTCTGCGGTAGTGTCGGCGGGGTGCTTGCGCTTCTTCGTACCATGAGCCTCGACGGTTTTGGCCAGAGCCATAGACATCACTTCCGCCGGTGCTCCAGCGTCCATCAAGAAACTGTCAAATAGAAATAAAAGAAAAGAAACCATAATCACAAACCCAAAAGAAGAATAGAGAGGGAGTTATAGGATCAGTCTCGGGGTTGCAAGACTGGGCCTTGGCCAGAATCAACACCATTGATGCGCTCACCTTTCCTTCTTTGGGAGAGAAGAACAATGGCGGAAGCAGGTCGGGGTTTTCTTGAAGAAATGAGGAACAAGATGAGGGAGAAGCGAGTTGGGTAGAGAGGAAGCTGAGAGAGAAGAGTGAAATGATGGTTGCTTCATCCGTCCAACTTACTACTGGAAAGGAGGGGGTTTTGTGATTTGACGACTCATTGGGCATTACTGCGGCACTTCAATCGGGGTAGTCTACCGTCACTCTACTATGGAGTATTTAGTGCATGGTTGGTGGACCCCAATGCTGGCTGTCCCACACGTCGGCAAAAGTGAGTAATTTAGTGCATGGTTGGAGGAGGATCCGCACGGTAGAGCACGTCCACTATTTTCTAAAGAAAAAAATGATTACAGCAAGCGTTTCCACTCTTACGACGGAGGAGTGCGAAACACGACAGCCACTTAAACATACACAGTGCTCCTACTACTAGGCATGTGTAGTGGTTCATACATCAGTACTACATAATCTTGTTGCTAGTGTAGTAAGATATGACGACAACAAATGACGTTGTGCGCATGTGAACTATATGAACAGTAATGTAGTAACATAGTACCGCTTTTTCGACTGTCCGGTCGAGAATGAACGGTGAGATCAATGTTAACAGAACTAGGTCTACATCGCACGGAGAGTACGGTGCTATAGTACTCCACGAAACATGAACCATATGAAGCACGAATAGTGTTAGACAGGGTGTAAGAAGGGTGCACGGGATGGGAGCAAAAGTTCCCTTCTCAACCCACTTTTGGGTGTTTGGCAGAGTGCATGAAGGGTGCATGGGTCCACACTAGTAGGTTAACACAAATATATGAAGAGGAAACAACTATATTGAGATGAGAATGCAACCAAGCACACCCACATGCTTTGTGCTACAGTGACTGATCTGCACCATCTGAGTTTGATCCAACAGTCATGTTGCGCCTAGACATGGACATGCCCATGCAAAGGGCGCCTAAACACCACCGGAGTCCCTCTGCTTCTCGAGGCGCACGACATTGGTGATGCAGGGGGCGAAACGGCTGAAAGGCAATGCAATCTACGGGAAGGCGGAGGGAGCCAGCCGAGGAGCGGGGAATCTTTTGGTTTTCACCATGGCAAAACACCAGTCGACGACTTCTCACATAAGGGAGCAGTGGGTTTACAGGTGGAGTCATCGTGACTAATTGCTTCCGCGCCAGCTCTCGTCAATCAAAAATATTAAAAATCCTACCGCGCCTGCTCCCATCAATCAAAAATTAAAAATCCTGCCGCACCCAAACACCAGAGCAATGCCGTGGTGGATATTTTAATTTACCTGCCGGCAAGTAGATAAAAAAGGCGTGAAAAAACAAATGTGGCGGCGACCTAGCTAATCGGTCGAACTAGCCCAACTAGCTAGCCACCGTGCTTCACTGATGTACCCGGTGGGAAAGGTGGTCTTTCGTGATTTGACGACTCATTTACTTGCTTCGGCGAAAACGCGCGGAAGGGCGTCCCACGTCAGGAAGAATATATGCGTGCACCACCCGGGAGGACCCCGAAACCGCGCGGTAGGGTGTGCCATGTCTCGGCACGGAGGAAAAATGTGCATGTAAAAATATACTATATCAGACGTAGTATCTATGGTTCGACCTCGGGACCCAACCAGTCAGTCGAAATCACCCCACTAGCCACACAGCTTCATCATGCAACGTGGCACAGAGGATAGGTTTGGTTAGCTCCGTCTCGACCCGCCATAACATCTCTTGTTCTAGGAAATTCTTCTATTTTACAAGCTTTTTTAGTTGTAATAACACCACGGAAAGCTAGCGCCGCTCTTCGTGTGTGCCCGTGCAAAGGTTAGAAGATGGAGAGAAGAGAGAGATCGCAGACCTGGGATCCACCGCTAAGTGAGTCGACGGCCATGCACGTGTTCACGAGGCACTCCCTCTACTCTACTCAATGTAATACTGTATAAAATCAAGTTATGGGACAAAGCCAACAACCGTTGTTCTTTCAGGCTATCGACTTACGCTTTGTAGTCCAGGTTGCTAGTTCGAATCTCGTCTTTTAGATTTGTTAGTTTTAGGTCCAAATTTGATTAACGACAAGTGGGACCCCCGTGTGTTGTTCTGATATTTCAGTGTAGGATGGCTTTTTTGAAATAACACTTTGCGCGGTTAGATAAGTAACGACACGAGTTACACGTATTTTGCAAGTTTACGAACAAAAATGACAGCGACATAGAATATCACATCCACCCCGCAACTTAGATGCTATGGTGATACGAGTTTTTACACCGTTGGAAGTGAGATCCAATTTCTTGGGAGTAGTCCTTGTAATTATGCGCAATTTCCAAACTCTCCAAAGGTTTTTTTGCAAAAAAATAAAACATTCAGGCCTCGTGTGTGCCGTTGCATCTTGGATCCAACGGCTCCCTGTTGCTCATATTAGGTGCTCCCCGTAGCTTAATTACCCGCTACGGTGATATGAGCATCTAGGTCGTATGATTAGTGATCAGATGGCACATGCGTAGTACTTGTACTTTTTGCGCAATTCCCAAACTCTCTCAGGCGTATATTGCAAAAACATTCAAACCTCCTACTGTGGGCCGTTAGATCTCTGTGAACTCGTATCACCATAGAATCTACGGTGCGGGAGCACCTCATATTCTCCTGTACGAGAAAACATAAGGTGCTTTCGCATCTTGGATGCTACGGTGATACGAGCTTCGAGGTCGTTTGATCTGAGATCCAATGGCATCTGAGCAGTCTTTGTGCTTGTAAGCAGTGGCCAAACTCTTTGGGGGCTTTTCTGTAAAAAACCATTCGAACCACTGAGGAGGTGTTGGGTCACAAATCCAACGGCTCTGAAGAGCTTGTATCACCAAAGCATCTAAGGTGTGGTAGCACATGATATTGTTACATACAGGATAATATGATGTCCTCTTTCATCTTAGATGCTACGGTGATACGAGCTTCGAGATCGTTGGATATGGGATCCAAGGGCATCTGAGTAGTTTTTGTACAAATTATGTGCAATTCTCAAACTCATCAAGGTTTCCTGTAAAAATATTAAGACATCATGTGAGCTGCTATATCTTAGATCTACAAGATCCAAGCAACTCGTATCGGCATATAGCATCTAAGGTATGGGGGCACATGATATTCTCCTGGGGAGGAGGGTGATGAAGCTATGTACCTACGGTAGGGTCATAGGCCTGACCTAGATACCCTCCCCAAGGACATCACCCTAAAGTCAGAAGCGTTCAAAGGATACCATGATCCACTCGACCAGAGACTTCCCACTCGGAAGGATCAACGTCACTCGACCAAAACAGAAACCACTCGATGCACAGAAGACCTAAAGTCACCCTACGCAGCAACGGTCGGGCATTTACTCTTAGACTTAATAGTCATTTATAGCACTTTACTACAGACGTTACCCGTAATGCTCCTCCTTTATGAACATTGAACCCTGTGTAACGGAGGGGAGCTGGGGTCCTGGCGCACTCTATATAAGCCACCCCCTCCTCTGGGACAAGGGTTCGCACCCCTGTAAACACACATATACATAATCCAGTCGACCGCCTCCGGGCTCCGAGACGTAGGGTTGTTACTTCTTCTGAGAAGGGCCTAAACTCATAAAACCCGTGTGTACAACTTCCCCATAGCTAGGATCTTGCCTCTCCATACTTGCCCCCCTACTCTACTGTCAATCTTAGTACCACGACAGTTGGCACCCACCATGGGGCGGGTGTCTTAGCGACTTGTTGGAGAAGTTGCAATTTTTCTGATCCCCATCAACATGGTTACTGGCGGAGGATTGGCCGAGGGCCGCGAGATCCGTCTCGGCGCGCTCGTGTCCGTCGCCGACGACTCCGCTTGGCTCCAAGAGGCTCCACTCGATGTCGAGGCGCTCCCCGTCCGCGGGGCAATGCACTTTCGTGCGTGCGTCCGCGGCGTCCTTCTGCGGCAGCCGTCGACTCAGTATCGGTCGGCTCCTGTGATGTCTTCACTCCCTGCTGCTCGTCGGCGCAAGCGTTCCGGTCGGTCGCGGATCCAGCGGTGGGTGAGGCATGCGGTGGCTTGCCAATTGGCCACCCCACAAGTCACGGCAATCGAGCCCGACGAAACTCTCTACAGCCTGATTAACCTGTCGACTGGCTCCGTCGAGACTGCATCCGAGTGCGACAGCAATGACCCCGCGACGGAAGTCCTGATGGTCAACGGACCACATGTCTACCTGGCTTCCCCCGCGACGACGGCGGTGATGGCGGAGGCGATTCATCGCGTGTCCACGAGGAGTACCTCCCCGAGCCCCTCTCTTTGCAGCGGAGGGAAGAGCTTCGCCGCCGTAACATGGATGCACTTCACACTCCTATCGTTGGAGATACCGCTGAGGCCCGGGACTTGGAGGAGGCGCGCCTGGCCAACTTGGCTGAGCGCACTCGACTGGAGAATCTCCAGCACGCACTCGACGAGCGTGCTTGGCAGCGGGTTCCTGAGTCCAGTCGATGATAACTTCTTCCGCCTCCGACTCAGGTATATTGAACTCCGATTCAGAATCTCACAGCCGCGACCCGAATAGCGGAGTCGATTCAGCCTTCCCAGTCGGAAGCTGGCAGAGGTTTGATGCATATCCGGGCTTTGCTCCGGGCGGCGGGAGAGCAGAACACAGCAGTGTCATAGTCTCAGAATAGGATTCATAGTAGAACTGTAATGGCAGACATAGTTCAGTCGGCTCACAGCCCGAGATCGCCTCCAAGGCATGAGGGAAGTGGAGATCGGCGGGATCAGTACAGAAACCGTGAGCAGTATGATCACCGACTCAACCGCAATGATCGTCGTCGAGTGCCCACACCTCCCCCAAGGAGTGGGTCATACGCGCCTCGGCAACACACTGATAGACGCCCTCACATTGGTGGGCGAAGGATTCCAGTCGACCCACTGGAGCCGGGCTTTGACGCAAGATCTATTCTCGTTCAAGGTCTGGTTGACAGGAACAGAGCGCACAGAGAAGGCCATGACATAGATTACCCGACTAGCAGCAGAGTGCATGTTTCAGGTCCTGTCGTGGAATTGTCACGGCAGATGTCCTAGAACAAGGACTTAGTCGTAGGGCCATCGCACTAGGAAGCTTAAAGGGGTTAATCGGGAAAAAGGACACAAGAGAGTTTTATACTAGTTCGGCCCCTTACGATGAAGGTAAAAGCCTACGTCTAGTTGGGATTGTTATTGCTGAGGTTTCGATCTCAGCAAGAGGCTCAACTCACCAGCTTGGTTATCGACTTGTTGTTTCTTGCCCTAAGCCGCCACCGGGTCGTCCCCTCATATACATGGGTTGACGCCTGGTGGCCTACAGAGTCCCGGCCGGCTTATAATCATGTCCGGCTCGGTGACTTCCTTTACATGCCTTTCTTTACAAGTCTTTCCTTACATATGGCGGTTCATAATATCAGGCCTTAAACTGCCTTCAGGCCTTTGGGCCTTCTATAAGTCTTAATAAACTACAATCTTGAATGTTTACTGGGCTTCTTGCGTAACCCGCCATTGGGGCTGACCCGGCCCCTCCTGGGCGGGTCTCAACTGATAGTAATATCCCCAACATTAGGCCTCAGGTTGACTTTGAACTTTGTTATTTGTCAATCTTCCATACTTAGCAAAAAATCCAAGTCCTTATCTTTACTGAATTTTCTTGTAACCTGTCGTGATGTCATCTCTTGGAAATGCAAAAAACTTTCATGACGTCATCCTCCAACGGATCTTTTATCTTTATTGTTTCCCGAGAATCGAGGCGCCTGTATAGCTGGATAACCATTTATTTGGCTCTTCCTTGATCTTCGCGCCTGTCTGTTCACCTTTTCCCTTATAAATAGGCTCGCCTCGGCCTTCCTCATTCTTCTCTCTCTCTCCGTCTTCTTCCTCTCGCGGCCCTGCTACTGCTCGAGCTTCGCCGCCGCCGCGCTCCACCTCCGTCTCCGTCAACCTTGGCTGCTGCATCAACCCGAGTTGGTTCAAAGAAACAGCGTCGACCTCCGTAGAAGAGATCCGTAGCTGTAAGTTCTCACTTTCCTGCTCCTCAGATCCATGTTTAGGGTTTCTGCGTGTTCTTCGCAGTTCATCATGGCTTCTTCGTAGTTCTTCCATTGCCTCCTCTTTTTGATCCAAAAGAGATGTATTTTCATGCAGTAGTTGATTGGTGCCTCCTTTTGATACTAGCAGACTCCTTTTTCTGGTACAAGAGCTATATTTAGATCTGGTGAACTCATCTGGGCTGTATTTTTAGGTCTAGAAATTTTTTCATTTTGAACATCCATTTGATCTGAAATAATATCAAGCATTTTGGGAAACTTGTTTTGTCCCAACACTTAGCTGAATCCGCTTTCTGAAAGAATCTATAGTCATGGCGGCTTATCGCACCGGCTTTCTTTTCCTTATATGTCATTAGCCCTTAGTTAAGCCGCCATTACTTGTTTTGCATCTTCATCCCTTAACTGTTAATCTCATCGTTAAACTGAACTGGCATGTTGCTTTTCTTTTCAGTTCCTTGCACATCATGCCGTCCAAAGCACCAACCATCTGTAACTGGGTTCCCTCAACCATAACTGAGGAACGTTTAAAAGAGTTCTTCATCATAGGATTTCTGCCAGCGAAAAGAGTCATGTCTTACCGTGCCCCTGATCCGGAAGAAGAACGGCCCAATCCGAGAGATGGTGAGGTGATCGGTTTTACTGAGCACATAAACCGTGGCTTCTCACCGCCTGGCTCAAAGTTCTTCAGAGAGGTTCTCCATTTTTTCAAGCTCCATCCTCAAGATATCGGGCCTAATTCCATATCTAACATTTGTAACTTCCAAGTACTCTGTGAAGTATATCTTCAACAACAGCCGACCGTGGAGTTATTTAGAGAATACTTTTATCTGGACCAGCAGAATGAGTGCACCAACGGCCTTAGTTTAGAGCTTGGGGGCATATCAATTCAGCACCGGCAGGGTGTCGTCTTCCCCCTTATTGTCTTACCATGTCACCCAAAGGACTGGAACCAGACTTGGTTTTACTGCCAGGACACTTCGCCGGCAAATGAGAAGCCCCTGCCGGGTTATCGCCCCGATCGTCTTGACTCCAAGTTCGCGCTTCCTGATAAGCTAACTGTAGCTGAACGCAAAAGGCTGATACCATCCATCAAAAGGATCAACGCTCTGTTGGGAAACGGGTTAACTGGAGTTGATCTGACCCGCTACTGGATCTCATGGTGGGTCATCCCTTTGAGCCGCCGGTCAAAGCTAATGTATGAGTATGGTGGAGGCCCGGATGAATCTCTTCGTCACAGCCCCGTCCAATTGACAGAAGAAGATATTATCTCAATGTCAACTCTTCTGGTGAACGGGAAATATGAAGATTGAAGTGTCGTCGGGTTAAACCCCTTCTGCCAACTTAACCCGGTTCCAGAAGTAAGGATGTCATTATTTCTCTCTTTTGTATTTTTCCAGACGTATTATTTTAATGCTTGCCTGACTCTTTACCTTGTTTTTACCTGTCTGCAGGCCAATTCTGACTTTTGGAAAGTTAAGTATGACCACGAGGCAGCCAAGAAAGCGAAAGCTGCCGCCATAAACGCCAAGAAAACGACCCAGAGGTCAAAAAAGAAGAAAAAGAGTACTGCTGAAGACTTGATGAAGCTTGATGATACATCTGACTCGGAGGTAGCCCTTGATTCCCTTGGCCAATTTTTTAACAATCTTATTGACCCTGATCATTACCAGGATGACACTGGGGCTAGTCAGGCTGGGGAAGCAGAGGTAACTATCATTTCCTCCGACTCAGAGCCCTTGCCAAGACAAAAAGTTCGATGAGTGATCCGTAAAGTAAGGTTTTCTAACCCTTTAGCTCACTTGGATCCCAACTTTCGTTTGAAAAAACAGCAACATGAAAGCCGCCGTCAAGCTTGGACTGAAGATGAGCCGGCTGTCGTTCTTCAACAAACTCCTCAGAAACGTCCGCATGAGGTTTACCTCTTTCTGTCTTTAACTCTGTTTAATGGATCCTTCCCTTTGTATTTCTTTTAACTCTATTTTATCCTTTCAGGAGGTGTCTCGCTCTTCTGGCGACTCATCGCAGACGCAATTTCCGGCTTTTAAGACTGCCCCTGGGTAATGAAACATCCTCATATTTCCTGGGTTGTTCAAATTGTATCTTTATACTGACAATCCTGCAACATTTTTTCTTAGTGGCCAAGCTAAATCCAAGAAAGCGAAGGCAGCTAAGCCGGTGGAAGACCCGTCGGTGCTGGCATTTGACCCGGTTAGGCCATCTTCTCCATTAACTAACGCTCCAGAAGACCCGCCTGTTGACATCGAAGCAAATCCTCCTGAGCCGTCATTTGACGAGACCACTGTGAACCCTTCCACAATCGGACAATCAAGCTCAGCCAACCCACCGTCTCCGTCTGCACAAGATGTTCAGATTACCGGGAGCCGCTTTATTGAACCGGGGAACCCAACTGTGCTGGCTCAGTGTACAGCAAAACAAGAGGCATTGGAGAGGCAGAAAGTTCACTTTGACGTTGCCAACTATGACCATCTAAATGCCAATGATATTTTATCTGGCTATCTTAGCCATGTACACTCCAGTCACGATTCTGAGATTGAAATGGTCAAGCAGCTGTAGTTAAAATACGAGGTACGCTCTTCCGGCTTATCTATATTCCTTCAGCCCCCAAGTCTTCGGATTATGAAAGAAACGGAATGATCTGTAGACTTTAAAATATAGGCCAAAACCTTTACCTTTGAAATTTTCCTTGAATCCAATAGAACAAAGCTTCACTTGTAGTCCCCAAGGGCTGGTTCTTTTTTATAATAAATGAGCCGGTACTTTAAATTGATTTGTACCGTTTTGAAAGAACTTAATACCCCGGCTTAACCTGGAGAACCTTGCTGAATTGCATACATTAGTCCCCAAGTGCCAAATGTTGTTACTTTGTAAAGTACTTGGGACTTAAAGTATGTCTTTAGATTCATAAAAAATTGTTTTGGCATACATTAGCCCCCAAGTGTCAAGTAGTTTGTTTGTAAAGTACTTGAGACTTGAATCTTGATTGTTTGAACTTTGAAACAAAATCTTGACTCATCTGAATGTTTTGCAGAATGCCTTATCTGAATTGAACTCGCAATTGACTGATGCGAAGACCCGGCTAGCGAGTCAAGAGGCAGAAATTAAATCTGCTAACTCCAAACTGCAAATAAGTCTCTCTGAGACGGAAAATTTAAAGACCAGCTTTGCTGTCAAGAAGAAAACTTGGGGAGAGGAAAAAATGCTTCTGACCCAACGTGCTGAGAAGGCCGAAACAGCCCTTGAAGAGTTTTTACAGAGTTGAACGGGTTAAAGGGTCGGGTGTCTCAAATGGTAGCTGCCATCTTTGGTAAGCCGTCCGATTTTAACTTTGAGTGCTTTTGGCTGATCCGGAGTATAAGCCACCAGCTGACTTTGTGTAAAATTTATGCAGGCCCTCGAAGCAAAAATCTGAGCCAAGACCCGTTGATTAAACTGAAGGCAGTGTATACTTGATAGAACAATTGTACATTGGCGCACAGCAGGCTCTTGCCGCCATCTCTCCTGCTAATCAAGGACCCAACCGGCTCAGCGACGTCCTGAAGAAACTGACAATCCTGCCTGCCAGGTTTCAAGAAGTGAAACGCTCCTGCGCGCGAGCCGGAGCTTTGACTGCCCTGAGCCGCTCCAAAGCTTGGGTGCTAGACCTAGACCCGGCGGACGTGGCCAGAGGTTATCCCACCGTGAAGGAAGACGGATCTCCTTTTGATCAGGATGACTTCATGGCTTGCATGCGCAGAGTCCGGCCTCAGGCAACTACCCTTGGAGATGATACCAATGTTGATAAATACCAACCAGGTTTTGATAGTGAGAATAAGAAGATGACCACTCCCTCGTACAAGGTAACAGATTTGATCCCACTAGTAAGAGAAGACACATTTGCCCCAGAAGTTGACCCGGTCGGCCTGATCGATGACGAAGCCGAATTTGTCGCTGTGAACGGTTTTGATTGGTCAAAACCCAACTTCCAGCCAACAGAAGGTGGTGAACCGACAAGGGAGGAACAATGATCATCTTCGTGGGCTTATAAAGCCTTGTAATAGTTTAGCTGTGAAAACATTGTATGCTTTGCTTATGCCATTGCGCATAAAACACTTTTTATGTGAGTCTGTGTTTCCTAATGCCAATGTATGCATCGTATTTAATGTTTGTTTCTGCAACGTTTGAACTCTATTCCTGTAGATACAAAGAAAAGACTGGCTTGGCGGCTTAGAACCAAACGGGTTAAAACACCCAATTTATAGCCAATACGTTTACCACAATAGGAATCAGAGATAGATATAAATAAAGGACAAGGACTGAAACTAACTCTTTTAGTTAATGCAGCAGGTAATTGCGTATAAGTAATAACCATACCTTGTACCTTTTGATCCTTAGACCGCCGGTTTAAATAACCCGGTGATGAATTTGATAATTCAATATTTATGAGAAGCCAATGCTTTTTTGAATACTCAATGATCATTATACCTTGGTAGGTTGCACCTTTTGATCCTTAAACCGTCGGTTTGAATGACCCGGGCAGCTGTGTTGTCAAATAGTCGAGCTGGTGAAGAACACCAGGCTAATCATTTGTAATATTGAAACAACAAAAAACTAAAAGGCAAGCAACAGATAATAAGCATAATTTAACCCTATATTCAAAATGTTGGGGGTTTCTGATTCGAATACGATTAGTAAACCGGACCAAAGGGGTTAAGCTAAGGTTCGAATTCGACCATATAGCCCCCAGTGGCTTTGGCGTTGCGCCGATCAAGAGGGTACCGACAGCTATGTTCTCTTTGGTTCGAATACGACCTATGTTTGAACAGGAAGCCCCCAAATGACCTTGAGAGATTTTTAACGACCCTAATTCGAATACGATCCAAGTCGGACCCAAAAGGGGTTAAGCTATGATTCAGATACGATCAAGAAGCCCCCAAGTGAGTTAGGCCTTGAGCCGATCAAGAGGGTTATGATAGCTATGTTCTCTTTGGTTCGAATACGACCTATGTTTGAACAGGAAGCCCCCAAGTGACCATGAGATTTGCAGCTAGATTCGGATACGATCATAAGCTGGACCAAAAAGGTTAAACTTGATTCAAATATGATCAGCTCCTTAATAGTCATTTGAAAATAAGAAATAACAAAGATGCATAATCTTTGAAAAGAAAAGAGACCGATGGTCTTACTTTATTGCTTATCATGGTATACACAATGCTAAAGTATGTACATGATGAGAGCCGGTGGCTCAAGTGTAGTATGGCCGAAGTTGAGCAATGTTCCACGGCCGGCGGGTCTCCTCCTCCGACTTACATGAGTCTTTGTGCTCTCGAACGTCAATGAGGTAATATGACTCCTTGTTTAAGTTCTTACTGACCACAAAGGGTCCTTCCCAAGGTGGGGATAACTTGTGTGCATCTGACAGATCCTGGATGAGCCGGAGCACCAAGTCGCCTTCCTGAAAAGTCCTGGACTTAACCCAGCGGCTGTGATAACGGCGCAGGTCCTGTTGATAAATTGCTGATCGGGCCGCTGCTAAGTCTCTTTCTTCATCCAACAAGTCAAGTGCATCCTGTCTGGCTTGTTCATTATTAGCTTCAACACAAGCCGCCACATGGGGCGAGTCATGACGGATGTCACTAGGCAACACTGCTTCTGCTCCATAAACCATGAAGAAAGGTGTGTAACCTGTAGACCTAGGTGTGGTGTTGATATTCCACAACACCGAGGGTAATTCTTCTACCCAACAACCTAGCGTTCGCTGTAAAGGAACCATAAGCCGGGGTTTGAGCCCTTTCAAAATTTCCTGATTGGCTCTCTCAGCTTGACCATTGGATTGAGGATGAGCTACAGAAGAAACATCAAGCCGAATGTGCTCTCGTTGACAAAACTCCTCCATAGCCCCTTGGGACAGATTAGTGCCATTGTCAGTGATAATGCTGTGTGGAAAACCAAAATGGAAGATCACCTTTTTCATGAACTGGACCACCGTGGCCGCGTCACACTTACTCACAGGCTCCGCCTCAACCCACTTGGTGAATTTATGAACTGCCACCAAGAGATGTATCTTTTTATCTTAGACCTTTTGAAAGGTCCCACCATGTCAAGCCCCCAGACCGCAAACAGCCAAGTGATTGGAATCATCCGGAGATCTTGAGCCGGCACATGCGCTCGTCGTGCAAACTTTTGACATCCATCATATCTACTGACTAGATCTTCTGCATCAGCGTGAGCCGTCAACCAGTAAAAACCGTGATGAAACGCCTTGGCCACCAAAGATTTTGACCCGGCATGACGACCACAATCGCCTTCATGGATATCACAAAGGATTTCTTGACCTTCTTCGGGGGAAACACACCGCTGAAACGCTCCGGAAACACTGCGATGATATAACTCTCCATCCGAAATCGTCATTGACTTAGACCACCGGGTTATCTGTTGAGCCAGCGTTTCATCCGCTGGCAACTCTCCTCGGGTCATGTAAGCCAAGAACGGTACTGTCCAATCTGGGATGACATGAAGAGCTGCCACCAACTGCGCCTCCGGGTCAGGACCAGCTAAATCTTCTTCTGTGGGCAACTTGACAGACGGGTTATGCAAAACATCCAAAAAGGTGTTAGGTGGTACCGGCTTACGCTGAGACCCCAACCGGCTTAAGGCATCAGCCGCTTCGTTCTTTCGATGGTCAATGTGCTCCACCTGATAACCTTTAAAATGCCCTGCAACGGCATCAACCTCCCGGCAATAAGCCGCCATGAGAGGGTCCATGGAATCCCACTTGCCAGATACCTGTTGAGCCACTAGATCTGAGTCGCCAAGACATCTGACCTGGCTCAAACTCATCTCTTTCGCCACTCGAAGACCATGGAGCAAGGCTTCATACTCTGTTGCGTTGTTAGTGCAAGGAAACATCAACCATAACACATAACAAAATTTGTCACCTCGCGGAGAAGTTAACACAACTCCAGCCCCCGAGCCTTCCAACTGTCTGGACCCATCAAAATGAATATTCCAATACGTGTTGTCTGGTTTCTCTTCTGGCATCTGCATCTCTGTCCAGTCATTAATGAAGTCAACCAGTGCTTGAGATTTGATCGCAGTATGTGGCACATACTTCAATCCATGAGACCCAAGCTCAATTGCCCACTTGGCGACTCGCCCAGTGGCTTCTCTGTTTTGAATGATGTCTCCCAAAGGAGCAGAGCTAACCACGGTGATTGGATCTTCCTGAAAATAATGCTTAAGCTTCCGGCTTGCCATGAACACCCCATATACGAGCTTCTGCCAATATGGATATCGTTGCTTGGATTCGATTAGCACTTCACTGCCGTAATAAACCGGCCGTTGAACCGGATGCTCCTTGCCAGTCTCCTTGCACTCCACCATAATAGCCACACTAACAGCTCATGAGTTGGCGGCCACATATAACAGCAGCGGCTCTTTCTCAATTGGAGCAGCCAGGACCGGTGGCTCAGCAAGCTGTGTCTTCAGATCCTCGAAAGCAGAGTTCGCAGCATCACTCCAAACAAAATCATCTGTTTTCTTCATCATCTGATACAGAGGCATAGCCTTCTCCCCTAACCAGCTTATGAACCGGCTCAAAGCAGCAACACGGTCTACCAGTCGTTGAACGTCATTGATGCATGTTGGTTTGGCCAGGGATGTAATTGCCTTGATTTTCTTCGGGTTAGCCTCAATACCTCGGTTAGATACCAAAAAACCCAAGAGCTTGCCGGCTGGGACTTCGAAGACACACTTGGCCGGATTAAGCATCATTTTGTAGACCCGGAGATTATCAAAAGTCTCTTTCAGATCTATGACCAAGGTTTCCTCTTTCCTGGATTTTACCACTATATCATCCACATAAGCATGAACATTACGCCCAATTTGATCGTGAAGACAATTCTGCACACACCGTTGGTAAGTCGCCTGGGCACTCTTAAGCCCAAAAGGCATAGACACATAGCAGAAAGCTCCAAAAGGAGTAATAAAAGTTGTCTTCTCCTGATCCTTGACCGCCATCTTAATCTGATGATAACCGGAATAAGCATCCAAGAAACTCAAACGTGCGCAACCCACCATAGCATCAATGATCTGATCAATACGGGGGAGAGCAAAAGGATCAGTCGGACAAGCCTTGTTTAGATCGGTGTAATCTACACACATATGCCAGGTGCCATTCTTTTTTAGTACAAGCACCAGGTTAGCTAACCACTCTGGGTGAAAGACCTCTACAATGAACCCGGCCGCCAAGAGCCGGCCACCTCTTCTCCAATGGCCTTGCGCCTTTCTTCATTGAATCGTCGGAGGAACTGTCTGACAGGTTTGAATTTTGGATCAATATTAAGAGTGTGCTCAGCGAGTTCCCTCGGGACACCCGGCATGTCTGAAGGTTTCCATGCAAAGATGTCCCAGTTCTCACGGATGAACTCGATGAGCGCACTTTCCTATTTTGGATCCAAGTTTGCACTGATGATGAACTGCTTGGATGAGTCGCCAGGCACAAAGTCAACCATCTTGGTGTCATCAGCTGATTTGAATTTCAACACCGGCTCATGCTCTGTTGTTGGTTTCTTTAATGACGTCATGTCTTCCGGGTCAACATGATCCTTATAAAACTTTAACTCCTCTGTTGCACAAATAGATTCAGCATAGGCGACATCACCTTCTTCACACTCCAAGGCTATCTTCCGGCTCCCATGTACTTTAATGGTGCCCTTATGACCCGGCATCTTGAGCTGTAAATACACATAACACGGCCAAGCCATGAACTTGGCATAAGCCGGCCGCCCAAATAGAGCATGATATGGGCTTTTGATTTTAACCACCTCAAAGGTTAATTTTTTTGCTCTGGAGTCATACTCATCCCCAAAGGCTACTTCTAATTCAATCTTACCAACTGGGTATGCCGATTTACCAGGTACCACACCGTGAAAAACAGTGTTGGATTGTTTAAGATTTTTATCAGTCAAACCCATCCGGCGGAACGTCTCATAGTAGAGGATGTTGATGCTGCTGCCTCCATCCATGAGCACCTTAGTGAATTTGTATCCACCAACCTGAGGTGCCACTACCAAGGCCAAGTGACCCGGATTATCAACCCGGGGCGGGTGATCCTCTCTGCTCCATACAATAGGCTGCTCTGACCAATGTAGATAACGTGGAATCGCCGGCTCAACGGCATTGACGGCCCTCTTGTGAAGCTTCTAGTCCCTCTTACATAAACTAGTGGTAAATACATGGTATTGCCCACTACTCAGCTGTTTTGGGTTGCTCTGATAACCGGATTGTTGCTGCTGATTACCTTGGCTGGGTTGTTGATTATATCCTCCATGGTTACCAGGATGGTCTTGACCGTGAAATCCTCCTCCACATGAACCGCCACTTGGGCCATGACCTCCATCAAATGCGTTTGAATTTTTAAACGCTTTCATGATCGTACAATCTTTCCACGGGTGGGTGGATGGCTTCTCCCAGGTGCCATGCTTTGGACAAGGTTCATTTAATAACTGCTCAAGGGTGGGACCTGACCCGCCCAACTGAGGGGGTTGTCTGCCATTGCGCCGTTGATTACCGCCCTGTGCATTGGTGTTAGAAACAAACTCATCAGCCTTACGTTCATTACCTCCCTGATTTCTCGGGTTATGCTGGTGACCCTTGCCGTTGCCGTTCTTGTTTCCCTTTGTTGCCTTTTCTTCATCAAACACCAGGTCCTTGGTAGTATCAGAATCAGCATACTTGACGAGAGCCGCCATCAACGTTCCCATGTCATTACAGTCACGCTTGAGCCGCCCCAGCTTCTGCTTCAGAGGTTCAAAACGGCAATTTTTCTCCAACATCAAGACTGCTGAGCCGGCATCCATCTTATCAGATGAATGTATTATCTCCTTGACCCGGCGCACCCAATGGGTTGTGGATTCACCATCCTCTTGCTTGCAATTGGTTAGGTCCACAATCGACATAGGCTGCTTACACGTGTCCTTAAAGTTCTGGATGAACCGGGCCTTCAACTCCGCCCATGAGCCGATAGAATTGGGTGGCAATCCCTTCAACCAAGTACGAGCTGTTCCATCTAACATCATGGTGAAATACTTGGCCATTGCAGCATCCCTGACCTCCAATAACTCCATAGCCATCTCATAACTCTCAATCCAAGCCCCAGGCTGTAGGTCAGCTGTGTAATTAGGCACTTTACGAGGCCACTTGAAGTCCACTGGCAAACGCTCATTATGTATGGCCGGCACCAAGCAAGGCACGCCTCCGATTCTTGTGGCCACTGCTGCCTCGACCAAGGTTGCTGGATAAGCCGGAAAAGTTTGATGAGCCACCTGATCTGCTGCCATTTGAGCTGCTCGTTCCGCCTCTTGACGAATCCTCTCCTGATCCGCCAAGTTAAGGGCTCCAGCCCGCACCGGCTCATGCTTGTATGGCCGGTTGTGGCGTTGAGCATTGCTTGACATATCTGCGGACTCCATATGCCTACTATAACTCAGGCTCTACCTTGGGCGAGGAGTCGAATGGATCATGTCTCGACTGTAGGAGTACGCATCCTGCTGTGCTAGAGAAGTTTGAAGAAGTTCTCTTACCCTCCACGTTCCAACCGCCGCCGGTGAGTCGCCTTCCATCGGGAGAGCCGCCAAACGAGCCGATGCTGTGATGAGGTTTTCCAAAGGGCTGGAGAAGTGACCCAGCGGTGTTGGTACATAATGAGGTGGAGCGGTAATTACACGAGGTGGTTCCATGGCACGCGGCTAAACCGGTGCGCCGGGTGTCGTGATCCGGTTTGCCTCTGGCGGGTTGCTTCCCCCAGCCCTGGGTGTACGGAATAGGTTCCTAGGATCAAGCGTCAGAGGTAGACGTGACTGAGTTTTCTGATGCCTCCTCCTCATGACCTCGTTTGACGCATTAAGATCCACCGAGAGCAGGAAGGTCTCCGCTTGGAGCTGTTGAGCACGAACATCCAAAGCCGCCCGCTCTGCTACCATCCTGACTTCCTCTGCGGCTAGATTTTCCTTAGCTTGCACCATCTCTTCATGTACGCGTGCCACCTCTGCGTCGTGCTGGGCTTTACCCGCTGGCTCTACCACGGCGGTCAACAGGGTCTTCATTTTATCCATGAGGTCCATTAGAATCTGAGCCAGGGGGCGCGCAGGGTCTCCTGACCCGGCTGCAGCCAACCCAGTAGCTGTTGCTGCCGCTGCTGTAGAGTTCTGCCCGGGCTGTGTCCCTGCCATGAAGACTCCGGCCAATTCGGCGGCTCAAGAGGGTCCAGAATACTGCTGCCATCAGAATAGCCCCCGAGCATGCCGTCTTTCAGCTGGTACAAAGAGTCTGTCTCGCCCGTTGACGCAGCCTACGAAGGCATGCTTCACGACAGATTGAACACGGGTGGTCCTTGCGCGCTGAGCCGTTTCGATGAGATTGGTGTGGACGTCTGGCTCAGGGCCTGACTCGCCGATCCGGCCGATGAAGACGTGAATTCCGCCGAAGGGGACCCGGTACCCGTACTCAATTGAGCCGGCCTCGGGGCCCCAGCCTTCGTCGTCGATGTAGAGCTTGCCGCGACGACTCTTGGTCATCCGGCCCACAGCGTATCCCTTGAGCCCTTCGAAGTTGCCCTTCAAGAACTCAAATCCACCGTGCGCTGGCCCCACGGTGGGCACCAACTGTCATGGAATTGTCACGGCAGATGTCCTAGAACAAGGACTTAGTCGTAGGGCCATCGCACTAGGAAGCTCAAAGGGGTTAATCGGGACAAAGGACACGAGAGAGTTTTATACTAGTTCGGCCCCTTACGATGAAGGTAAAAGCCTATGTCTAATTGGGATTGGTATTGCTGAGGTTTCGATCTCAGCAAGAGGCTCAACTCGCCGGCTTAGTTATCGACTTGTTGTTTCTTGCCCTAAGCCGCCACCAGGTCATCCCCTTATATACATGGGTTGACGCCTGGTGGCCTACAGAGTCCCGGCCGACTTATAATCGTGTCCGGCTCGGTGACTTCCTTTACATGCCTTTCTTTACAAGTCTTTCCTTACATACGGCGTTTCATAATATCAGGCCTTAAACCGCCTTCAGGCCTTTGGGCCTATTATAAGTCTTAATAAACTACAATCTTGAATGTTTACTGGGCTTCTTGCGTAACCCGCCATTGGGGCTGACCCGGCCCCTCATGGGCGGGTCTCAACTGATAGTAATATCCCCAACAGGTCCCGAGTGTTTTAGCAGGGCCATCAGGGCCGTAGTAATTTATCCCAACTTCAGGTTGGTGACCGGAGTCAGCAAGTTCACTGGTGAGTCCAAACCTGATACTTGGCTTGAGGACTATCGAGTAGCTGTTCAGATTGGTGGCGGCAATGATGAAGTGGCCATGAAGCACCTTCCTCTGATGTTGGAGGGCTCGGCCAGGGCGTTGTTGAATCAGTTAGCACCTGGCAGCATAGATAGTTGGGAGGAACTCGCCCGGGTGTTTGTTAGAACCTTTGAAGGTACATGCAAACGACCAGTGGGGTTAACAGAGTTGCAATCCTGCGTGCAGAAGCCGAATGAAACCTTAAGAGATTATATCCAGAGGTGGATCACATTGCACCACACGGTGGAGAATGTGTCAGACCACCAAGCAGTTTGTGCCTTTAAGGAAGGTGTCAAGTATCGAGAATTGAACCTGAAGTTCGGTCGGACCGGAGATATGTCTCTGAGTCGAATGATGGAAATCGCCACCAAGTATGCTAATGGTGAAGAGGAGGATCGGCTCCGGAGTGGAAAGCACAAAATGGTCGCCCACGAAACCGGAGGGGGAACTCCAGTCGGAAGCAGAAGCGCAAAGCCGAGACAGCTGCTCCTGGAGAAGCCTTAGCCGTGACTCAGGGAAAGTTCAAGGGGAAACCCAAAGGGCCATGGAACCCCAAGAAGGTCAAAGATCAAGATGGAAATGATGTGTTGGATTTACCCTGCCACATCCATACCAAAAAAGATGAAGAGAGTAATTTTGTTTACCCTAAACACACCACTCGACAATGTCGGCTCCTGATTCAGCAGTTCCGAGAGAAACAGCCCAAGGAGAAAGAGAAGGAGTCGGACAAGTGTGAAGACAAGGAAGAAGACGATAATGGTTTCCCCAACATCAAATCCACTCTGATGATTTTTGCTAATGTTGAGAGCAAAAGTCGACTGAAAGTCATTAACAGAGAAGTGAACATGGTCGCTCCGGCGACACCCAGTTATTTGAAGTGGTCTCAGACTGCCATTACATTCGACCAGTCTGATCACCCAGCGCACATAGCCACCCCTGGGAGGCAAGCGTTGGTGGTCGACCCAGTTGTCGAAGGCACTCGGTTGACTAAGGTTCTGATGGATGGTGGTAGTGGCCTGAATATACTGTATGCGGAGACCTTGAAGGGAATGGGCATTCCGATGTCCAAACTCAGTGAAAGCAATATGAGTTTCCATGGAGTTATTCCTGGCAAGAAGGCTGAGTCCCTCGGCCAGATCACCCTCCATGTGGTTTTTGGTGATTCCAAGAATTACCGCAAAGAAAAGTTGACGCTTGAAGTCGTGGATTTCCAGAGTGCTTATCATGCTATTCTGGGCAGGCCTGCTTATGCATGTTTTATGGCTCAACCATGTTACGTGTACCTCAAATTGAAGATGCATGGTCCCAGAGGAGTGATCACTATCACTGGCAATCGGAAGAAGGCAGAAGAGTGCTTCCAGAAGGGCTCAAAGATCGCCGATGCACAAATGGCGGTAATAGAATTGCAGGAGTATCAAAAAAATGCAGATCCGAGTGATTTGTTACGAGCTAAGAAGCTTGCCACAGACTCTGCATTTCAGTCGTCTGGTGAAACGAAGACGGTTCATATTCACCCGACCGATCCCAACGCTGCTCCGACCCACGTTTCGACAACACTTGACTCCAAATAGGAAGAAGCGCTCATCCAGTTCCTCCGTGAGAACTGGGACATCTTTGCATGGAAACCTTCTGACATGCCGGGTGTTCCCAGGGGGCTGGTTGAGAACCATCTGCGAGTCGACCCAAAACTGAAACCAGTCAAGGAACATCTTCGACGGTCCGCCGTACAGAAGAGAAAAGCAATTGGCGAGAAGTGGCTCGGCTCCTGGCAGCTGAGTTTATCCAAAAGATCTACCACTCCGAGTGGCTCGCCAATGTTGTCATGGTCCCCAAGAAGGACGACTCACTTCGCATGTGCATTGATTTCAAGCATATCAATCGGGCCTGCCCAAAAGATCACTTTCCTCTCCCCCGCATCGACCAAATCGTCAACTCGACTGCGGGATGTGAGCGATTGTCTTTTCTGGACGCTTATTCCGGGTATCATCAGATCCGACTGTATGGACCTGATGAAATAAAAACGGCTTTCATTACTCCATTCGGATGCTTCTATTATGTCACCATGCCATTCGGCCTGAAGAACGCTGGAGCCACATTCATGAGGATGATTCAGAAGTGCATGCTCACTCAAATTAGTCGGAATGTGGAAGCTTACATGGATGACATTGTGGTCAAGTCACGTAAAGGTTCCGACCTACTGACTGACCTTGCTGAAACTTTTTCCAACCTCAGAAGGTATGATATCAAGCTCAATCCGTCAAAGTGCACATTCGGAGTTCCTGGCGGTAAGTTACTCGGTTTCCTCGTTTCCGAACGAGGATTGACGCTAACCTAGAGAAAGTTGGCGCTATACTCCGGATGAAACGCCCTGTGCGTGTGCACGATGTCCAGAAGCTTACTGGTTGTTTGGCCACCTTGAGTCAATTCATTTCTCGCCTTGGTGAAAAGGCATTACCTCTTTACCGATTGATGAACAAGTCTGATAAGTTCGAGTGGACTCCTGAAGCTGATGCAGCATTTGTAGAGCTCAAAGCCCTGCTTTCCACCCAGTCGGTGCTCGCTACCCCAATCAGCAAAGAACCTTTACTGCTTTATATTGCAGCCACTAGACCAGTTGTCAGTACAGTACTCACGGTCGAGCGGGAAGAAGAAGCAAAAGCCTATAAAGTCCAGCGCCCGGTATATTATGTTTCTGAAGTTATGACTCCATCCAAGCAAAGATATCCACATTATCAGAAGCTCGTT
The DNA here is from genome assembly GCF_003073215.2 of Triticum urartu. Classification (NCBI taxonomy): domain Eukaryota; kingdom Viridiplantae; phylum Streptophyta; class Magnoliopsida; order Poales; family Poaceae; genus Triticum; species Triticum urartu. The sequence goes on from NC_053023.1 coordinate 560,866,845, forward strand.
TATGGGATTTACATGACCACAAAGAAGGTTGCACACTATTTCTCTGACCACTCCATTACAGTGATCAGTGACGCTCCATTATCAGAGATTCTGAACAACAGAGATGCAACTGGTCGAGTGGCAAAGTGGGCGATTGAACTCCTTCCCTTGGATATCAAGTTTGAGGCAAAGAAAGCTATCAAGTCCCAAGCAATAGCAGATTTCCTTGCTGAGTGGATCGAACAGCAACTGCCGACTCAAGTCCACTCGGAGCACTTGACCATGTTCTTTGATGGCTCCAAGATGCTGAATGGTTCCGGTGCTGGGGTGGTACTGGTATCCCCCCGAGGAGACAAGCTCAGATATGTTCTCCAAATTCACTTTGATTCCTCCAATAACGAAGCGGAATATGAAGCACTCTTATATGGGTTACGTATGGCCATTTCACTCGGTGTCTGTCGCCTCATGGTCTACGGCGACTCAGATTTGGTAGTTAATCAAGTGATGAAGGAGTGGGATGTCAGAAGCCCAGCTATGACTAGTTACTGCAATGCGGTGAGGAAGTTGGAAAAGAAGTTTGACGAGTTAGAGCTCCATCATATACCCTGACTGAAAAATCAAGCAGCCAATGATTTGGCGAAGATAGGTTCCAAGAGAGAAGCCATTCCCAGCAATGTGTTTTGGAACACATTCATACACCTTCAGTGCAAGAAGACCCTTTCACTGAAGAGCCCCCGCAGCTTAAGAGTGTCGCAGATCTGACTGAAGTCGAAGTCCCAGCCGTGGTCGACTTGATCATGGAAGTTTTGGTCATCACTCCCGACTGGACAGTGCCATACATTGCGTATATCCTTAGGAAGGAACTCCTAGAGGATGAAGAGGAGGCTCGACAGATCGTCCGTCGATCCAAAGCCTTTACTATAATAAGGGGACATCTGTTTAGAGAAAGTGTAACTAGAGTCAGCCAGAAATGCATAACACCAGAAGAAGGTCGAGTGATCCTCAACGACATCCACTCGGGGACCTGTGGCCACCATCCGTCCTCTCGGACCATTGTGGCCAAAGCATACCGAGCTAGATTTTATTGCCCACGAGCAAATGAAATGGCGAAAGGTATGGTCCAAATGTAAAGGCTGCCAATTCTACTCCAATATGTCCCACAAGCCTGCATCAGCCCAGAAGACCATTCCACTCGTCTGGCCCTTTGCTGTTTGGGGGTTGGATATGGTTGGACCCCTAAGGACCGGTAGGAGCGGCTTTACTCATGTGCTTGTAGCAGTCGACAAGTTTACCAAATGGATTGAAGCCAAGCCTATCAAGAATCTTGAAGCCAGTACCGCCGTCAGCTTCATCAGAGAGTTGACATTCAGATATGGGGTTCCACACAGCATCATCACTGACAACGGATCGAACTTCAATTCTAATGAGTTTAGAGCTTTCTGTGCTTCCCAAGGCACTCGAGTCGACTACGCTTCATTCGCCCACCCCCAGTCGAATGGACAAGCAGAAAGAGCAAATGGCTTCATTCTCAAAGGACTGAAACCCCGATTGATGCATGATCTCAAGCATGCAGCAGGCGCCTGGGTTGATGAACTTCCATCAGTTCTTTGGGGATTGAGGACAACTCCCAATCGGTCGATTAGCCGAACTCCATTCTTCTTGGTCTATGGAGCTGAAGCTGTTCTACCGAGTGACTTTCTTCACAATGCACCCCGAGTCGAGCTTTTCTCTGAAGATGAAGCAGAACAGGCCCGACAGGACGCAGTTGATCTCCTAGAGGAGGAAATAGAGATGGCCTTAATCCGACCGACCATTTATCAGCAAGACTTGCGTCGATTCCATGCTAGAAACGTGAGGGGTCGAGCCTTTCAAGAGGGAGACTTAGTTCTTCGAGTGGATCAGCAGAAACCACACAAGCTCGCCCCCACTTGGGAAGGCCCCTTCATCATCACCATAGTTCTCCACAATGGGGCATACCATCTTTACAATGTCAAGCATCATAAAGACGAGCCACGGTCTTGGAATGCGGAGCTGCTCCGCCCCTTTTATACTTAAGTACTCATTCTGACGAGATGTAATAAGAAATACCTTTGTAGTTTGTTTATCAAAGACAAGAGATTTACAGTCTTCTTAAACGATTGTTGTTGCTTATGTTTGCGTCTCAAATCCCCCAAGTGGGTGACTTAGCCGCGAATCCGTTTCGTCGAAGTTTTGAAAAATCCTACCGAATGGTGAGCAACCCTCCCACTCGGGGGCTTAGCTGCAGTCCCGTACTCGCCTAAGTTTCAAAAATCCTACCGAGTGGTGAGCAACCCTCTCACTCGGGGGCTTAGCCGCGAATCTGTTTCGCCTAAGTTTCGAAAATCCTACCGAGTGGTGAGCAACCCTCCCTCTCGGGGGTTAGCTGCAGTCCAGTACTCGCCTAAGTTTCAAAAATCCTACCGAGTGGTGAGCAACCCTCTCACTCGGGGGCTTAGCTGCAGTCCAAGTACTCGCCTAAGTTTAAAAAAATCCAACCGAGTGGTGAGCAACCCTCTCACTCGGGGGCTTAGCTGCAGTCCAGTACTCGCCTAAGTTTAAAAAATCCTACCGAGTGGTGAGCAACCCTCTCACTCGGGGGCTTAGCTGCAGTCCAAGTACTCGCCTAAGTTTAAAATCCTACTGAGTGGTGAGCAACCCTCTCACTCGGGGCTTAGCTGCAGTCCAGTACTCGCCTAAGTTTCAAAAATCCTACCGAGTGGTGAGCAACCCTCTCACTCGGGGGCTTAGCTGCAGTCCAGTACTCGCCTGAGTTTCAAAAATCCTACCGAGTGGTGAGCAACCCTCTCACTCGGGGCTTAGCTGCAGTCCAGTACTCGCCTAAGTTTTAAAAATCCTACCGAGTGGTGGGCAACCCTCCCAGTCGGGGGCTTAGCTGCAGTCCAAGTACTCACCTAAGTTTAAAAAATCCTACCGAGTGGTGAGGAACCCTCCCACTCGAGGGCTTACCTACAGTCCAAGTACTCACCTAAGTTTAAGAAATCCTACCGAGTGGTGAGCGACCCTCCCACTCGGGGGCTTAGTTGTAGTCCAGTACTCTCCTAAGTATAATAAATCCTACCGAGTGGTGATCAACCCTCCCACTGGGAGGCTTAGCTGCAATCCAGTACTCACCTAAGTTTGAAACGCGCCCATATCCGCAAGGACGACGATGTACAGGTCGACTGCAACCTTCTCCTTCGGAGCTGTGCCACAAGTACAACGTGCGCTTCATCCATATCCGCAAGGACGACGAGGTGCAGGTCGACTGCAATCTTCTCCTTCGGAGCTGCGCCACAAGTACAACGTGCGCTTCATCCCTATCCGCAAGGATGACGAGGTGCAGGTCGACTGCAACCTTCTCCTTCGGAGCTGCGCCACAAGTACAACATGTACTTCATCCCTATCCGCAAGGACGACGAGGTGCAGGTCGACTGGAACCTCCTCCTTAGGGTTGCATCTCAAGTACAAAGATTATTCCGAGTGAAGAACAAGCTCCGCTCAAAGGCAAACACAAGCATATTCAGAGATAAACCGAGTTCGGATAAATCCTAAAGTTCAAGACCACAGATTAAAGTATTCGGGCATTCAACCTGAAGGAATTTAACGGTTACAAAATCACTCGACATTCCGAGGCAAATTCAAGGCAGGGCATAAAAGTTTGTTAACTCTACAGGAGGAGGGCTCACAGGCTCGACGAATTCGTCCAGGTCGATTCCGTCAGCAATCCGAGTGGCGGCAGCAATGAAGGTCTCCATGAAGGACTGGAAGTCATGCCTCTTGGTATTGGCAACCTTGATCGCTGCCAGCTTCTCTTCCCGCGCTTCCCGGCAGTGGACACGAACCAGAGATAGAGCCACATCAGTGCCGCACCAGGCAGAAGACTTCTTTCATTCTTGAACTCGACCGGGAACTTCATTGAGTCGAGCCATTAGACACTCGAGGTCATTCTGGAACGTCGCCATTGGCCAAAGAGATGTGTCAATCCGTGACATTGCAACTTTCAGTCGAGCGAGATAATCGACAACACCAGCAATGCGAGATTCCAGTCAGAGTACGTTCATGGCAGCTTCATCCTTCACTGGAGAGTTGATGGGGTTCAAGCTTGTTTCAGTTCGCCCGGTCTCTTCCTCGAAGTTCCAGCAAAATTCTGCATGCACAGTTCAAGAATGAGTCAATGGTTATATGTCAAGTCGACAGGAACAAATCAGTCGGGTCAAAGAAAGTACCTTCAAGCATGACGAACAACTTAGCAAGGCTTCCCAGTTAATCCTCCAGATCTATCCTCCTGCGAGCAATGCCTTCCATCTTCTCGTTCAGATTGTCCTTGTCCTTCTTCAAGCGTTCAGATTGTCCTTGTCGTTCAGTTCAAGAATGAAGTCCGGTTCAGAGATAAATCAGTCGACAAGTTTTTCTTACCAGCGGCGTCATCCTTAGCTTTCTGCAGATCTGTTTTGGCCAGTTCTAGATCGAGGTTGAGTTGAATCTTCTGCTTCTCTAGGTCAGCAAAACGAGTTCCAAGATCACAAGATTTCTGCAACCAAAGAACAAGTTGGTCGACAGATGAAAAGATTGGTTATTTTGGAGAGATAAAGTGTTAAAGTCAATAAATTCTAAGACTACTACCGAATCAAACATCCAACAGTAGTCTCGGGGACTACACCAAGTGGGTGCACTTGGCGTGCCCCCACTGGTCCAGTTTCCACTCGACACGGTCTGTCCAAGTTGAGTGTAAAAAGGTTGCTCTCAGACCATGGTCGATTGCCCGCAGTCCACCATGATCTCGGGGACTACACCGAGTGGGTGCATTCAGCTTGCCCCCACTGGTTCAGGTTCCACTCGTCATGGTCCGTCCAGGCCGAGTGAAGAAATTCCCATTCTCAGACCACAGTCGACTGCCAGCTGTCAATTATGGGCTCGGGGACTACACCAGTGGGTGCACTCAGCGTGCCTCCACTGGTCCAAAGATTCAATCGACAACAACGCTGTCAGTTCAAAGTACAAGTTTACTTAGTGACAAGTCAAAACACCCAGTGGGTGTACAAATGCAAGACACAGATTGATGGAAAGGTTCCTCTAAGAAAGTTTTCAGATACCATATCCTAACAGAACAAGCGACAAGCTGAAGGGTCAGTCGGTGATCAACTAACCTGGACGTTGCTCTGAAGTGCTGAACTAGCGTCGTAAGCAGCTTGGCTAGCCTCTCGGATCACCTTCATCCGCTCCATCATGATGCTCACTTGGCGTATAGCCTCCCTGGCAGCACCCGCTTGGTCCTCTGGGATGTGATGTGCAGCAAAGAGTAAAAATGGATTGTCTGGAGTCTGGGCAGTCAACGCTGAAGGCTGAGCACTCGTTAGCGGTATGGCGAAAGTTACAGCAGTCCGATTGGTGTCGTCGGCTTCCTGGTTCACCGGTTCCGTCACCAGCGTCGACGGAGGCGCCTTGTCGGCTCACGTCTTCCTACTTCCTCTTTTCCTGGGCCTCTGCGGCATGTCTTCATCATCATCTGGAAGATCAATGACATTGGGAAGAGCTGCAAAAAAAGGATCAACCACCAGAATTCAGTCAACCCACGAAAACAGTCGAGAAAATAAAGACAAGATTATGAGAGTGGTACTCAGATTAGAGGTGACTGCATCCTCCATTTCCTCGTCCTCATTCTTGTAAGCAGAAGTCCCAGAGGTAGCAGCACTACAAATTTCAGAATTCAATCAGTCATGTCTGACGAAATGAATCGGCCCAAATCCAAATTCATACTAAAACAAGAAATCAAGTCCAACCAATACCCGGAAGCAATGGGGATGACCACTTTGATCTTGGGCAAGGCTTTTGGCGGTTTGGATGGCGTGGCTTTCGGTTGCTTCAGTGCCTTTTCAGTCGGGGCTGGAGAAGACATCTGGGGGCGCTTCGATGACTGCCCAGTTTGCGCGGTCGCTTTGCCGCGGGCGCTTGCTGGATCGTGAGAAAGCTTGGATCGTCTTTCCCTATGGGGAGGAGAGTCGGCCTCTTCTTCATCACTCAGGTCGTCGCTATCCACGTCCTCGCCGCTTTCGCCTCCACTCGCTTCTCCCTCTGGGTCCTGCTCCTGCTCCCCGTTGGGCATCGAGTACATCTCAGTCAGGGCCTGGAAGACAACAACCAAGACAGGAGTCAGTCGAATGACAGAAAACAGTTACTTGATAAATCAAGAAGACACTCGACCATTTGGAGTCATACCCTGTCAGTTTCATACGAGTTGTTGAGTGGGGGGATCCTCCGGGATCCCCTGGGGTTGTCTTTGTTGCCAGTAATACCCTTCAGCCACCCTTCCAACGTAGCTTCGTCGACTTCTTCTGGATGGATCCGAGTGGTGTCGTCAGTGCCCGAATACATCCACATCGGATGGTCACGAGCTTGAAGCGGTTGAATGCGTCGCCTGAGGAAGACCTCCAATAGATCCATACCGGTTACCCCATCACGGACAAGCTGAACTACTCGCTCAACCAGCACTTTCACTTGCGCCTTCTCCTGTGGGGTCACTTTCAAAGCAGAGGGCTTCTCCACTCGGGCCATGGAAAAGGGGGTAAGCCCAGTCGACTGACCCGGAGTCGGCTGGTCCTTGCAGTAGAACCAGGTTGACTGGTACCCTCGGACCGACTCAGGAAGGATCATGGCTGGGAAAGAGCTTTTACCCCTCATCTGAATTCCAAGACCCCCGCACATCTGGATCACATGCGTCCTCTCATCACTCGGGTTGGCCTTCTTAACCGACTGAGGACGGCACGTGAATATGAGTTTAAATAGGCCCAGTGTGGCCGACAGCCTAGGAAGTTCTCGCACATGGACACGAAAGCAACAAGATACACGATGGTGTTTGGGGTAAAGTGGTGGAGTTGCGCCCCAAAGAAGTTCAAGAATCCTGGAAAGAAAGGGTGGGGAGGCAAGGAAAACCTGCGGTCGACGTGAGTAGCGAGGAAACACACTCACCCTCCTGTGGCTGCGGCTCGGTCTCGTTCCCCGAGAGTCGCGCCGATTCGTGGGGGATCAGTCCCCCCTTGACCAGGTCATCGATGTCGTCCCGAAGGATCGCCGAACGAATCTAGTCGCCCTGGATCCAGCCCGGCGGCAGGCTGGACCTCGAGGAAGATCCGCCCCGGCTGGACTTCTTCCCCTTCGCCTTCGCCGTCACCTTCTTCGCGTGCTCCGATGCCACCGTCTTCTCCTTCCACATCGCGGCGAGCAGAGCTCGAACGGGGCGGCGGCGCTGGGGCAGGAGCGGATGCAGCGGAGAAAACTGAGAGGAAAAGAGAAGAATGAGGACGCATTGTTCAAAAAACCCCGGCCCGGCGCCTTATATGGGGTTGCTTCCGAGTGACTGACCTGTAGGACCAGGCGATCTTATCAAATCCCGCAACAGTCGCGCGTGCGATACGTGGCAAAAAGGGTGGCGCTGAAATCGAGGCCACCCTGCCTTATCCATCCCGATTACTGCGACCTCCCCCGCCCCGCGCGCTTCCCAAAATTTGAATCCCGCGAGATCCGTGGACAGCAGAACAACCTGTCAGCCAGAAGATCTTGTCCATGTTAGCACTTGAAGCTCCTTCAGCAAAAGTTCACTCGACAAAACTAGGAATGGACCAAGGCGACTAAAAAGAAGTTGGTGTCATCACGCTGGTTCGTCGATCCAAACAAGACGCATTCGAAGCACGAAAAGTGAGTCGGAAGTATTTTCAAATCCTTCTTCACTCAAACCCTGATCCATTCGGGGGCTAATGATGAAGCTATGTACCCTCCCCAAGGACATCACCCTGAAGTCAGAAGCATTCAAAGGATACCATGATCCACTCGACCAAAGACTTTCCACTCGGAAGGATCAAGGTCACTCGACCAAAACAGAAACCACTTGATGCACAGAAGACATAAAGTCACCCTACGCAGCAACGGTCGGGCATTTACTCTTAGACTTAATAGTCATTTATAGCACTTTACTACGGACGTTACTCGTAACGCTCCTCCTTTATGAACATTGAACCATGTGTAACGGAGGGGAGCTGGGGTCCTGGCGCACTCTATATAAGCCACCCCCCTCCTCTGGGACAAGGGTTCGCACCCCTGTAAACACACATATACATAATCCAGTCGACCGCCTCCGGGCTCCGAGACATAGGGTTGTTACTTCTTCTGAGAAGGGCCTGAACTCATAAAACTCGTGTGTACAACTTCCCCATAGCTAGGATCTTGCCTCTCCATACTTACCCCCCTACTCTACTGTCAGTCTTAGTACCACGACAGAGGGGTGGGGGTGCACAACCAATCGGTGGTTGGGAGGGTGGGGACAAATATAATCTAAACAACCCTAAACAGAGCTTCACAATTTTATCTAAGGTCGAGGGGTTGACCCCCGACAATCATAGCTCCGCCTTAAACAAAACATTTGCATGTACTATAGTAATAGACCTAATATTCATGTTTCAGTTTCATGTTCATTTTAAATATTGAATTGAGGACCATGCATGTCTTATATTTTAATCCCTTCGTTCCTAAATATTAGTCTTTTTAGAGATTTCAAATGGTCTGGCACATAAGGATGTATATAGACATATCTTAGAGTGTACATTCACTCATTTTGCTCCATATGTAGTCACTTGTTGAAATCTCTAAAAGACTAATATTTAGGAACAGAAGGAGTATTTTTGAATTCGTGTCATACATGCATGGTTTGGAAAATAGATGCACTATACTTATTGGATTGTTGTTGTGTTCGTGTGTGTGTGTGTGTGTGGTCATATGCTTGATACATACAAAGTTTTCTCGCCTCCATATTGTTCATCTTTTAAATTTGAATTCGCATTGAAAAACTTACTAGGGATACCATGAAATGTGAAATCCATGTTGAGATCACTATATCACAAACTCACTCTAATTCAACAACTCGTCATAAATCAATTACCACGTTGAGATTAGTATTTGCAAGGAAAATACGGGCATTGTAATACACATAGATTCTTTCAGCAATTTAAAAGCTTCCTTTCGTATTCTCAAATGGTAGGACTCAACGGCGTACCAGCCAGACCTTGGCTCATGTTGATCCTAAAAAAATAAAAAATAAAAAACCGGGCTCGTGTCCTTCTGGTGGCGTGCGTGGTACGCACATTAGGCAACCCCAACCAGTCGAGCCTCCGTGTTTCGAGTCGAAATATCTGGCGGCCAGAATTACAGCCCTAGGAAATTCCCCTCATGTCCTCGGTCCATAATGACTACTGATGAACAATGGAGGGATGCTTTAGTAACTATACAACGTTACCTACCATGCCGAGCACGGCTCAATTCCCTCGGTCGCCTCCTCGCCAAGGTCACCCGTCAACTGCATTGCCTAGTAGTAGTAGTACTACTACTACTATAGCAGGATGAGCACAGAATTGACCCCGTTTGTTCATGCCTAGTACTTGAGTTAATATATCAGGCAATGCACTGGTACGGAGGGATTATCCTTTTAATCTGCATATATAACTTTCTGAAGTATAACTAAGCAAAATGTTTGACCAAATCATTTCTTAAGAAATACAACATGACATATGTATGGCTTGAAAATTTATTGCATGATGCAGGTTATGATATTGTTTCGAATCCTGGATCTAAATTTCATAAAATCTAAAAGTGACCATAAATTCTTGAAACTGGGCATGGTCACGTGGTATGGCACAAATATTACTTCGTAATTTTTTTCTTCAATTTGAGACAAGCTGCTTATGACAAGTTGCACAAATGAAGAGCCAAGGTATTTTGGAACAAAGACTTGTCACGTTAAGGAGAACGCTTTCACTATTGAAACCATGGGCGTTTACATGCCGCCACGAGTCCCGCTTCTCATCGGCAGGTGCCGTCCGAACAAGCGTGTGAGTCGATAGGAGGCGTGCGAGCAGACCACTACGTCGGCTGATAGGGAGGCGTGCGAGCAGACCGGTGTGCAGGCTCACCAGGAGGCGAGCCCTTTGACCAGGCTCCGCCGCCCACCTTCGTCCCAACTGCTCCCACTTTTAATGTCGCCGACGCCGCAGTTTAAAATCAACCCCGCACTACCCGGTATCGCTACAATCTTCTCTCTTCCTCTCCGATTCTCCTATCGTCTACCTCCAACCAGCCTGACCTAAACGTACGCCATGCCGCATCACGATGGTCTGCCCTTAGTCTTCCAGTTCCTGAGGAAGGCACCCAGCCGGAATCTCAAGAACATAAGGCGCTTTGGGACGAGCTTGAACTGGACTTGCGGGAAGACGCCGCGCCTGTCCCCACTCCCGTTCCGGCTCCCGTCGCCCCGACTGCGCCAGCGCCCATCCCCGGGGCATTGATGGGCTGGAAGACGCACATTGTCGCCGAGCTTGATGCCATGGGGTTCCACGAGGTCCCGCTGACTTTCACGCGCCCATGCACCCGCTAGCGCATGCTCCTGCGCGTGCACTAATGCAGACGCTCGTGCCGGTGCTCGTGCACCTGCGAGTGCATGCGCCTGCGCATGCACTGACATGTGCGCCAGTGCCGTTGCCCGTGCACACAAATGTCTCCGTCGCGCTGTTGACAGCGCATGTCCCCGCGCGGGTGCCAGTGCCCCCCTCAGCGGCATGGATGGCCACCGTCGACCGCTTCCTTGCACCAACGATAGTCGCCTCCTCCCGCCAGTTGACTCGCTCCGAAGTCCAGAACATTTTGGCCTTCCTTGAAGCTAGGCCAACGTCCAGGAGTACGCCAACAACGGCGCAAGGCGCCGCCCTCACCGGCAGTCAGTGGCCCGACAACACAGAGCACGGCAGAGGAGCCGCTTCCCACCGCAAGACGCCCCCGCCACCGCCGCGTAATCTAAATTTGCCACGAAAAACATTCGGATTGCCATGCTTAAAATTAGTACGTTTATCATTTCCATTTATTTTAGATCGATCGTCGTATAATTTAAAGTCGGACTCAGACTGAGCGAAATATATGGTTTGATCGATTGAATGTTCTGCTAAAGCCGTATCAAATTAAATATAAAACGTCATCAAGCCACATGTATTCCTTGTCATCCAACGACCTAGACTGATTCAATGTCGAGCACTCAATATGTTTAGCGTGCAGTTAATTTTATGCCAAAAATAGTGGTAATCACATAATAACACGCAAATAATATCCTACTTAATATCCACATGCACTTAATATACTTTTAAATCAACGTGCATTGCACGTACACACTGACTAGTGCTGCTAGTACGTGAAACTGGTGTCGTAACTTGTGAACGCGTCCAGATATGGTCAACGGCAACATCGCCCACGAGTTCTTCGTGTTTGCCCGTGCGTCTAAACGCGGAAGGGGAGGAGAGAGAGAGAGAGCACACATGGAACTCACCAGTAAGTGAAGGCGAATAGTACTAAAAATAATATTACATGTTATCCATTAAATAGGTGGTGGTAATATAAAAACATTATGTGAACAAAGGGAGGAGCAACAAACATTGTTGTTCTACGTATGTTGCCTATTGACGTGCGGCTTGAAGGCCCTGCTCGCTTGTTCGATCCTCGTCCTCTATTTTTTAATTTGTATATGGGTCCAAATTTTTTTCATGCCATGTGGGCCCCTTGGTGTGTAGTTTGTAGCACTTTAATTTGTGGGTCGAAATTTGTTCCATTCCAAGTGGACAATCGGTGTGTAGTTTTGTAGCTTATTTATAATAATTAGAGAGAACAACAAAGTTTTTTGCAATAATACCAAGGTGCGACGGTGAAGGTGAGAAAGGACGTGCGAGAGAGCGATGACCGAGCCAGAGGGAAATCAACTAGGGGAGTTGCGTGGGTTGCAACGGTGTTTGGAGTAGTTGTGGGTCGAATGCTATGAAAATATAATCTAAACCGACCGGAATAAATGCCTACACAAATTAATCTAAGGTTGGAGTGCCCCTCGCAATGTAAATAGCTCCGGCTTTGCGAGGGATGGAGAGGTAGCTTCAATGTGTGGAAGATACGGTGTGAGAACGCGAGGTCAATCGAGAGACATATAGATAAAGAGACAAAGTGAGTGTGGTCCGACATTCATTGAACAGATATATATGCTCTGGAGAGATATTGTCCGGTTGAGCTTTTGGCAAGGGTGAGGGCTGTAAGATAGAGCTTGAGAGATGATCCAGTCACAGACGTGTAGATATATTTTGTACGTGGGAGGAAGCAAGGTCAATCGATCACATAGGGTCGTCGTGCGATCGAAAGAGTGAGACGGGTTGGAGAGAGTGACCTACATAGACAATGTGCATGAGAGAGTATACAATGTGAATAGGTTGAATTGGGCTCAAACATGGTGATATATTGTTTTTGTCCGAGAAAGAGCGAGGTCAATCGAGACATACAAAGAGAGAGAGAGAGAGGGAGGGAGGGAGATATTGAGCGAGCGTGGCCCGCCATGAGGTCGAAAGAGTGGGGGCGGCTTGGATGGACTGACCTAGATAGATAATCTGCGTGAGAGAGTATAGAGTGTGTCAATCGAGGCCCGAACAGGGAGATATATCATTTGTGTGTGAAAGAAAACGAGGTTAAACGAGACTCAGATAAAGAGAGCAAGATTGAGCGAGTGTGGCCCGCCGTGCGGAAGAAAGAGTGAGACAGTCTCGAGGGAGTGACCTAGATAGATAACGTGCATGTGTGCGCACAAGAGGTTGGGGATCTAGATAGGCAATGCATGTATTTAGCGTGAGAGGGTGAGAGGGAGGGGGGGAGGGGAGAAGAGAGAGAGCTCGGCTTGGGTGCAATGGAGGGTGTGTGAGGTAAATACATTTGTTAACAGAGTGGAAAAGGGGGGTTGTGTAGTTGAGATTGTTAGAGATTGAAACATGGAGAGAAAGAATGAATGTGTGTTGGAAACCGGTAGCTTCCTAAGGTGGTTAGGAGAGGAATATTGACCGATCCATGAAGTATGTAGCGTGTGTGCGGGGGGGGGCTAAAAACAACATTTGACTGTAGATAGTACGAGACTTAATATCGATGTTTCAATTCGGTGTACATTGTAAGATTTGAACTGAGGACCATGCATATGGGTAATTATTTCGAATTCGTGCCATACTAGGTTTCGAAAAGTAGACATTGACTCGATTTGTTGTGCTATTTTGTAGATCATATGTTTGAATCCATCCAAAAGTTTTCTCACTACCATGGTGTTCATCATATACATATGAATTTGTATTAAAAAGTAGCATGGATATAGTGAAATGTGAAATGCACGTTAGAATTGGAGATCAGTATGTGACACACACTCTAATTCAAATAACTAATTATGTGACACACACTCTAATCCACGTTAGCGTGGATACCGTGGATACCACTTCGTTTTTTCAAAAAACTCATCATTAATTAATTATTGTATCGCATTTGGAATGACTAATTATTTGCAAGGAAAACACGAGCATGGTAATACATACAGATTCATTTCCAAATGAAAGAAGATTCGTTTGCATTCTCAAATCTCCTCTCAAATGTAGGCGCACCAGGCAGACCAGGGTCGTGTCGTGGTGGTCGCGTGTGTCGTACGGTGGCTTAGCACCCAGCCACCCACCCAGACGGATGCTTCGGTGCCTTAAGGCACCTACCTTTGTGTCCATGACATGTGGGCCCAATAGGTGGCTGGCCCCCATGTTAGTGACCCAAAGGCAGGTGCCTTTAAGGCACCGAAGCTGCGCCCCGCCCACCCCCCCCCCCCCCCCCCCCCCCCCCCCCCAAAAAAAAGGACGACGACAAAATAAGTTCGCGCTTCCATGTTTCGGATTGAAATATCTGGTGGCCCCAATTCCAGCCCTGCAAAATCTCCCTTCCCCACCGTCCCTTTCCATGCCCAGATTGCTCAAATCCCTAATTCGCCGCCAACCCAAGCAAAGTTCAAATTGCCCCTCGTCTTGTCTCTTTGCCCACCTCTGTGCCGGACTACGACGACGAAGACGACGGTCACGCTTCACAACCGCACCGGAGCTACCTCATCTATGCCCTCGTCCACCGCACCGGGTGATCCACCGACAACGTCGGCCGCTGCAACCGATGTGCCTAACAGACACTGACTTCCACCACATCAGGTGCGCTTCACCGACACCGTCTCCCAGCTCACCGAGGCTACTTCACCGAGCACATCGTCGCACCTCCTCCCCCTGAGGCCGTTGGGGCTTCACCAACGGTCTCGTCCACTGCATCGCAGCGCTCTGCTGCCACTCAAGATCTGCATCCATGCGCGGCCGGCCAACGCCAGCGCATCACCCTCAACGGCTCTGAAGTGACCCGCACTCTAGCTAGGCGAGCATGCCCAAACGCTGGCCCGAAGTAGGTATCCACACATCACTCCCTTGTGCACTGTTCGACGATGTTTGGATGTCCTTTCACTGCTCTCTTAGCTTACACGCCTATGCAACTCTGACTTTAACTCTTATTTCTTCTGGAGATATCATCTGAAACAAGCAAATCCATTTTTTAGCGAAGCATGACGGCGCTACGGGATCTGGTACACATCCTGCACACCCGTATAACCTTGTAAGTATCTGTCCTCCGGTACAACAGCAAGGTCGATTCCTATTATTTGATCAACCATTTTTCGTGTCAAAAATTCAAAGGGGGATGCAAGGAGCACAAGGCCTGCACATCCAAGCAAGTGGCGACATGGACTTGTACATGGAACATCCCAAACACAAGCAGAGCTGCAGTGAGCCTCTACAACGAGCTAGCATAAGTCCCTGCATTTCATTTAATTCATACTGGCATTCGTGTATGTTTGTGTGCAGTGGTGGATCCATGAATTCAAGTTACCAGGGGCGAACATTTAACTTAAAAAATGCGAAGGCACTTGCACTCCGGAAATCAACATAACTTGAGAAATGTGAAGCTACATGCACTTTGAAAACCAGCTAACGATCCAAAGTAGTTCAGATTATAAATACTAAATGATGCAAGCACCAAAAAACACAAAATGCAACATGGTGTACAAGGACTACAAACATGGTATGTACATGCTTGAATTATTCGTTCTCTGGCTGAAAATATCGAAGTGTAATTGCACCTATAACCAGTGCGCAAACTGCATATCAATATATCTATCCTGCATAAGTATGTCAATAGTTTCAAACAACAGATTAGAAAAGTATTTATGCTACGTTATCATGATATGGGGACTTTCTAGTAGATGGCCTTAACGTTTCCTCAAGCCATGAAAATGCACTATAATTTGCTTATCATCAATGCCTGCAAATCTCTATGTCTCTCTCAACATAGCAGATCGTCATTAGACACTAAATCCTTCAATGGCAGCTTGCAAAGTGCTTGCATTAGATCCCTCATTAGACACTATATGTTCATCACCAGGAGCATGTAAAATGTTTGCATCAAATCCTTCATTAGCAGTCTATTCATTAGACACTTCAGGCTCAAGAACAACATGAGCTTGGATGTTTGCACCGGAAACTAGATTAGATACATCAGATTCAGTCAGTTCAGTATTGATTGGGGGAGTTATAAAATAAGTGGAAATTGGTTTCATTTTCTCAAAGATTCCCTACATACAAACAGTTTTACAACACCGTCAAGTTTAACTATTAGCCAGAAATTGAAGAGTTGAATTAGATATAATCAGGGATGTGATGTACCTGCTCGTTGTGCATGCTACTATTGCAAGCTGTGATTGTCCGTTTGCGCAAGCTCGATGCCATGCCCGTGCTGCCGCCGCTGCCTCCCATGCAGGCTACAACCAGGGTTGGATCTTCATCTTCTTGTCCTTTCGTTCGCTTCAAGCCCGGCAACCGCCCTCCAACGAGGGCACGAGGAAATGTTGTGTCAATCTGTCCAGCGGTGGCTAGGTTAGGAGCTAACCAGACTCAAGGCTGGAGCGAATGAATTGGGATTTTATATGGGAGGCGCTCGTTTGGGCCGCGAGCCTGCTATAGGGCCTGCCTTGCAGTTATGTTATTGGCCAGCCAAATTGAAACATTTTTCTTCATTTCTTACATTGCCTGCTCGTGTGTTGGGATGAACAAAACTAGCCTGGGCCAACCTGGATGACTCAAACTAGGTGCACACTTTCCAGCCACCCGAGGCGGCCACCCATACCAGCCCCTATGGTGGCGTTGCCCCTTTTTGCGTGTATGATTGGGGTAGTGAAAAATATTCCAGTGGCGCTTTTGATTTACCACAGAATGGTTGAATTGCTTGTTTCTATGAACTGAGTTCGCCAATAATGTGAAGGATGCCAGTCTTTTCATCCTATTGTAGATTTCTTAGATCTCGATATGCCAAAAGTAATCGCATGAAATATACAGTAAAAGCCAGTGTGATGTGTGTGGCTACAACTAGTCTGACTACACGTCCTCATATAACATATCAAGGATGCACCATCTTACCAGATTAACCATTCGACTTACCAGTGCAGTGTGGGAAGAAAGAAGTATTGGGACTGCGTATCCAAGCAATTGATGCCATGGACTCCTTCGTAAAACCTTGTAAGAGAAAAAGAAGTTGCAATGTGCCTGTACAAACAACTAGCATAAGTTCAGGTAGCTGCTTCTCGGAATTTTAGTTAGCCACTATTGCAAAATTGTTCAATTACGTTGCTTGGCTTAATTTAGTTTGCTACAGATTACATAATGCCACAACCTGTTAATCCCATTATAGACTGCGCCTATCTATGTGTTTGATACTTACTATTAAGAACTTAAATAGCTACTTCTTTGTTTAACTGCTTTGCTGCTGCAACAACGGGTTACAATGATGTTAATAACTACTTTTTAGCATCCAACGGAAACTCTTTAATTCCTTGTTTGTTTAACTGGTTTGGTGTTATAACTCCTAGTTGAGATGTTTTCTAACTTCAACTTTTCTGAATCCAATCGGAACTTTAATGGCAAAAGAGATTAGCCCAAGATCAAAGAGCGAGGTCCCCATGGACATTGTATCATCCCACAGAAGTGGCACCGGCCCAATCGTGCATTATGAATTGCCAACTACTGATGCTCTAGAGGCTAAACTAGTGGTAGAAAGAGATTTTGCTTCTGCACCTAGAGATGAAATTGACAAGTTGAGGAAGCAAACAGCACAATCACAAGTAGTACTCAAGACAACCATTAAATATTTGGTGGATTTCAAAACAAAGCAAGCTGAGACTGACCACATTGTTAAGGTCCTGAAGGAAAAAAGGAAATTAAATTCCCACTTGGTAAATCATAGGTGAAATCTTCTTTCCATTGTTGAATAATGTTTGTGTTGTTTGTTCATGTAATCAATCAAACCATTTGTTTTAGAGATCATGTAATAATTGTTTTTTGTTTCTTGTTTTTTAGTTTGTAATTTTATTTGAGCACAAGTCTGTATTAATTGATAAGACTTGGAGACATTTCATTTTGATTGCTATGCCAGACCTACAAATATGCCAATCGGGCTGAATGTGCATTCAGCAATAATAGTAGTATAGATGGACCATAAGTGGCACGCATCGGAAAGGGCCAAGATGCTGTAGTGGCTTGGCTAAAAAAGGATGTTGTAGCAAAAAAAGTACAGCGGCCTGGCTTATGTATGTTAGTTGATATTATTGATCCATATACTCTATAAGTGTTTATATGTCTGTTCGTTTCTGTACATTCTTGGTTTATTGACTCGGTATTTGAATCTTGATACATCGCTTGTGTACATATCTAAATGGGAGTACACATTATGATGCGTGTGACATTTGAGTTGGACATGAAGTGTTCCAAATATTCGAATTCACCTTAAACTGGATTCCACCTTCTGAATTTGAGTATTGGCATTTGTAAACCATATTCATATATGACAGTGGAATACATCTTTGTCGTCCTTTTGAAGATATATAAAAACACATAGAATGATTTATAAATATTCGTATAGGAATACAAAATGGATTCGAATTTAGTTGCCAGGGTAAACATGGATGCTTATTGTCCCAAAATTCAAAAGAAGCGGCAAAATGTCCACTCCCATGTCGGCTGCCTGAAGCCAAGTGTTTGCGAGATGGAAATTACTGTCTACCCATTACACGGACAATCCATCGGCCCAATTTCCACTACTCTAAATAGGGGTAGGTTAGTAACTTAAATTAGACGTGACACGACCGCCTCTGAGCCCATTCCGACATGGTGGGCGCCAAACATGGGCGGCAAAACACATTTGATTCAAGCTCGTCCGAAATACCTCTGTTTGTCCCTCCATTTCCCCATTCATACACGGTGGGCGGCAAAACAAACTCGACTCGGCCGAAATCGATGTAGGCAAATATTTTCAATAGGGGCAGGTTTGTAACTTCACTCAGACGTGACACAACCGCCCTACCTGTCAGCCCCGTTCATACACCGTGGGCGCCAACCATGGGCTCCAACCACCCTCTCCTCGCCCGAAATCGCTCTGGGCAAATATTGGCGAGATGCGAGATTACCTCGTATCCCCAACCTACGAGACGTATAAATTTTAAGGGGGGCTAAGTTCGTAACTTTCCCATATTTCAGACAGGCGTGTCCCAAAAACATGGTTCCCCGTACCTCTCCCTCCATTTTCCCATTCATACACCGTTCGTGCTAGAACACCATCCCCACACCAGCCTCCGTTCGCCACCCCATCTATCGCCGCCGTCCTCCACCCCATCCATCGCCGCCGTCCTCCACCACATCCATCGCCACCGTCCTCCACCATGCCGGAGCACCTACCAAGACCGCGTCGTCCACTGCTAGAGATGGACGTTTCTCATCCACGGCGACGGACCAAGAGCCCTGCATCATGTCCTCTCGCTTCATCGGCGTCGTTGTCCTCTTTGTCGGGGCCGCTCACACGACCTTCTCTTCCACCGCAACAGGACTTATCCCCCGATGCACCTGTCTACCGTCGCAGATCTGCTTCAACGCCACCGACAGCCATCGCACCCCCGATGCCTACACGGCGCCGCAAGAGAGGTGGTACTTCATATCTCCTCAACCTTTTGATCTCAACCAGAAAATAGATCTTAACTTGGTTACTCTACTTTCTTTTCAGCTCTTAGAATTTAGTTCTTAGTTTGAAGCAAACAATGGCTGCTAAATATCATTTCTCCGGTTTGCAGCTTCAAATCTGCCATGGCACAGTCATAATACGATTTAATTGATCATGTTGGTTCTGTGGTGGTTTATTCAATAGAAATCGGAGGGGAAACACACTTTTGCTATAAAAAATATGCTTAGAGTTTCCCCCTTTTATGATCACTATAAGATCAGAATACGTGCTTCGTGTCATAATAGCACTGCTCCACCCATCAAGTTAAACAAGCTTAGTTGTTCAAATACGAATTTGATATTATTAAAATAGAGTCGTTTAATTGGTTAGATAAATGTTCCTAAATTAGTTTCCAAAATGCATGTTCGCCGCTCGGGTGTGTATCTCTATAGGGTACCCACGGTGGGCCGGCCCACCCTGGGATTTTGGGTCGTCCCAGACCCCGATTCCCCTCTATTCTGCTGCGCGCTTCCGATCTCAACTCGCCCCCAGCTGCCTGCCTCGCCGGCGACTTGTCGTCCCCGGACGGCATGACTCTAGGAGGATTTTGGACGGTCTCTTATTGTAGTTACAATTCTGCATACTTGTCCTAGTAAGCTCACAAGTAAATGATTGATTCACTACATCTATGCTTGCCATTTCATATTTGTTGTCAATATTCTTTTAGGGTGGACCACCCTGTTTCTAAATACTGGAACCGTAGACATGAGTGCATAGTATTTCTCTATGTGATCTCTTCCATCATGTGTGGGCAACGAACACTACATTGAATAGAAAGAAAGTGTCATTTCCATCTTTTACATAGGCTTTGATCTTTTACATGGAATACAATCTGCCTACTTGCTTTGTGTCGTACTACCAACACTCCACCCTTGAAGCTAAACATTATGCCACTCATAATTCCTTAATTTATTTGTTCAAATACGAACTTCATATGATTCTAATGTTCCTACTTCAGTTTTGAAATGTGTGTCTGCCTGTTATAGAGACATAAGGGGTTTGTATTTCTGTGTATGGTGTGTTCAGCACGGTTGGGGTGAACTTTGCATATGTAGGGGTTTATAGGGAGACACTCTTCGAGTTGAATCCGCAATGCATTCCATAGATAATCTGACTACTTTTTATGTTTTCATGAATCTCAGATTCTGAACATCATCATAATGATTATGAGCTTGCACACATGAAAAGAATAAAGCAGAACAATGTCATGGCTGTCAAACTTGGCATTAAGGGATTGAAATCAAGTCTGGATGCAATGGAAATGCTCTCCACCTACAGATTCATGCTTAGAATATGATCCTAACAGTGATTCTGAGCTAGAGGGAGACCTAAGTCAATGTAGCTCCCTAGTGGAGGAGTCAGAGGAAGATGCCCTATCTTATTCACCCATCAAGGTGCTTGCTCTAACTTTCCAAGGTTATGTTGGTCGCACATATCTTCCAATTGATGCTTTGCATTGCTTCTACTTTGTTGAACTGCCATTAGCTTAGTTTACACATCGTGTTTGTGAATACGCCCTGCCTATCCATTTTCAGTACAGATTCCATCTGTCATCATACCATATTTATCCATTCAAATGTTGTTCTTGTGTATCGGACGTTCAAAAGGAAGAGGGTGATTGCTGATCGTGGAGGAGCACAAGTAAAGTATTTGGAAAAGGTAGTGGCACCTGATAAATCAAATAGCCCATTAGGTGTAGTTGCAATATCACCTGACCCACAAAACACCCCAACTCTAACAAACTCTAGCCCTACTACACTGGTCATTTCTGATCCCCAACTCAGCAGACCCCAGCTGCAGCAAACAGTATGATTATGCCGGTTGACGTAGCACCAGCTCTACGATGCAAAACCCCCATTCCAGCGAGTACACCAAATCCAGTTGTCAAATCCCTTTTCGAACCAGAGAGAGCCCTAATTGCAGCTAATAGGACCCCTGTTCCATTTCTTCCCAGTTTAGAAGACGAAGCTTATATTGTTGTTAGGAACTTTGTGCGCATCTTTCCTTCATGGAAAGATTATACCGCAGACATAGAACAATTTCGAGTCTTCCTTCGCAACTTACGCGTAAGTAATGTGCTAATGTTATTCATGGTCATTACTGCATATGTTTCTGCTGACAGAAGACACAAGATTTCATTCTTTTAAATAGGCGAGGACCAAACCGGATTGTGAAGACAAGCAAGGGTTGGTTGCACTTTTCAAGCACTCGTTGATGAAGTATTGTTCCTACCTGAGGCAAGCGCACTTCGACGGCAAGCCTCTAAACGAAATTTCTGTGAAGTCTCCGATGCTACATTTATCCGACGGTGAGTGGAATAATCTTGTTACACATTGGACTCGGCTGCAGCGTAAGGTACTGTCTATGATATCACATCACAATTTGAACTACATTTCTGCATTTGCCTTAACATCTCACTTGTACAAAAACTATTAGCAGAAGAACATTCATTCTCAAGGGACCACAGAATCTCGCAACTATACTGCACATTGCATTGCTCTTGTGAGTACCTCTTGCCCTGGATGACCATACTTACTTTCATAGTTGTTTGATTATGTAGCATCACTGCACATGTTAGCCTCATTATCGTCCATTTGGTGGACATTATAAGATCCGTATGGACTCTTACATAAATTTAGAATCAACCCAATGCTTTTGAAGAGGTTTAGCTCTGCAGTCCTCTTGTAAGGACTAAACGTCATCTATCACTGTACTTACATTAACAGCTACTCCCTCCATCCCATAATATAAGAACATTTTGTATAGTACACTAGTGTTCAAAACACTCTTGTATTATGGGAAGAGGGATTGGTTCATTGTGTAGCATTCTGCATCTTATCTCCCTCGCCCACCATTTACTAAAAAAGATCAGATCTATATTTAGTCTTACCAAAAAGTAGAATACACAGACAATGCCAGTGCAGAAGTGTAGCCCATTGCTCTTGTCAGTACATTTTGTCCTGTAATGCTTGTACTTCCAGGAATTGGTAGTTTATTATGTAGCATCAATCTGCATCTTA
This sequence comes from Triticum urartu, assembly GCF_003073215.2. Classification (NCBI taxonomy): domain Eukaryota; kingdom Viridiplantae; phylum Streptophyta; class Magnoliopsida; order Poales; family Poaceae; genus Triticum; species Triticum urartu. The sequence continues at coordinate 560,888,855 of NC_053023.1, forward strand.
TCTTCATTATCCTCTATCCCTTCCAGTATTATCATATCTATAATTACTCTCTACAAAATGTAGAGTACAGGCAATGCTTATGAAGAAGATTGTGTGCTGAAATTGTTGAGTTATCCTACCCTTGACATGGAGAAGGGCATTATAAAGCCGGTGTTAACTGTTAATGTAAGTCAGTCCTTCTAAAGCATTTATCCTCAATTGTTGTTTAATTTGCTCATACTCCCTATCGTTTACTGTTGTTTCTACCAAAATGCATGTTCGCAAGAACCGTAAGTTCTAAGTTTTACTTGTAAAACCAAATTCCTTATACATACCATGCACATTACTCAATACTCCCTATATGTATGCTTGTTTTGTGGATCTATAATCCAGTGTGTGGTGAAGCAGCCCATGTTTGCACCTTGTCATCTCCTGTTTTATCTTACTGATGTGGCTGATGATATGAACAACATGCCATGCACATTAACCAAAATAGATACAATGATTTTCTTTGCCCTTCATCTATGCTTGTTATGTTGACATGGTAATCCAGTAGTGTGGTGAAGCTCCCCGCATTATGAACAATGCCAAATTATGTTATTGATATTTTGAACTTACTCTTTATTTTCTAATTTGAAATTGGATGGAATTGACAGCACAGTTATCATCTTTGTTTATACACATGCAAAACATGTCATCTCTCTGCTTTCTTTTAGGGTGATATGCCTGATGGCATGCACAAGTCTGCTGAAGGCTGTGAGACAAACCCAACATATATTGCAGCAAAGAAGGCAAAACATCTTGAAGATAGCGAGACAACCCCAAAGTCTTGTCGTGATGCAGTGTTCAAGTTACTTGAGACTAGCAGTCAGACAAGCTCACAGAATTCGTTGTCTGAATCAATTCGACTTCTTCAGTCCCAAGTTCTAGCAGAAGGCATTCTGCAACTCAACTTAGACTTGAAGTCATATCTCTAAGAAAGATTGCGGAGAACACCAATGAGAACCTCATCGGTAAACAGCTACACCTAGAAGCTATGACCGACATGATAGGCCGGTCTCACAGCCTTGCTCAGCAGCTTGCGCAGCAGTTCCCACGCAAGGCTAACCTTTCTTGAACTGTCTTGGAAGTGGTCTCGGTTCAGTATTGTTTTGTTACATTGCAATGGTGCCCAGTTTTTGTAATATGCTTCTTCATTGCGCTTTATGATCACTGGTGGCGAACATCGATGCCTAGTGGATGTAATATACCATAAATCCTTTATTGTATAGTGTAGGTTTATTCTTAGTTACTATGCCGTAATTTCCTTATTTTAGCGGGCCATAATTGGGCCGACCTGCATCTTTCTTGGGCCCGAATGATTGGGGCCTCCACACTTTGCGCGAGGCCCACAACTTACACCGGCCTATATTTTAGTTGGGCCTTTTGTGGACCCAATGCTTAGTTTGGCCCAGGTAGCGTTGGGCCATTAACAGGCTGAATATTGTACTGGCATGTTACGGCCCAGATGAAACCATGGGCCTTTAGCAGGCCGAAATGCATGTTGGGCCTCAATTTTCACTAGTTGTCGACGGGCCGTCAGGAGGCTGAAATGTAGATCGGGCCTTTTTGGGCCCAGTTATATCGGTAGTTACCAGGCCGAAACATATCTCGGGCCTTAGTTGGCCCACTGATATCATGGGCCTTTAAGAGGCCGAAAGCTTACTACAGACATCAACAGGCCGAATTATGCGACTGGCCTTTAACAAGCCCAAAGTCATGTTGTGCTTAACTGTTGACACCTTTATCACGGGCCGTTAGTGGGCCCGATGTCCCGTCGAACCATATATGGCCCATGGGCAGCATGGGCCATTCCTAGGCCGAAAGTCACACCGGGCTAAAATGGGCCCATGTCTACATCGGGCCTCTAACAGGCCGAAAGTCACTGGGCTGTAATTGGGCCCAAATATTCGGTGAACAATTAACGGGCCAGATCTGGCTTCGGGCTGTAAATGGGCCTTTATTAAGCAGGTCATTATTGGGCTCGACCACTAGTACCTGAGTAAGAACTACAGGCCTTTGACTGGGCCGGCCTTTTTAACCTATATGGGCCTTTGTTGGGCCTAGCCACGTGTCGACGTATCATAGGCATGTCTCCTTCAATGGACGGGCGACATCTGGCCCACTGATGAGCTGACAGGTGTTCCCTCCGGCCAATCACAATTTCACATGTGGAAATTTCCCATTGGTCCCGGCTGTTAATGGGTTATCGGATCCAAAACCAGACCCGATAGCTTAACGGCGTTCCGTTACGGTGGATGCCGCGTGTTGGTCACCCTTGACGAAAGCACTTCTGTGACGCGCGATTTATTGTCATGGAAGTGGACACTTCCATGATGATAATTTTGGTAATGTCATGGAACACTTATACGACAACACAGGTATGACTATCTTGATTCTGTCATAAAATCTTCATGGATGTACATGCATGACAAAAAACGCGACCTACTGTGACAAACACGTATCATCACGGAAGTGTATTTTCTTGTAGTGGTAACTCAAATATTCTCCTCCACAATCAGATCGTAGAAACTTTATTTTCTTGTTACGATGATTTTCCACTTCACTCCGAAATTCTTTGAACTTTTCAAATGTTTCAGACTTATGTTTCATCAAGTAGATATACCCATATCTGTTCAAATCATCTATGAAGGTCAGAAAATAACGATACCCGCCACGAGCATCAACACTCATCGGACCGCATACATCAGTATGTATTATTTCCAATAAGTCTGTTGCTCGTTCCATTGTTCCGGAGAATGGAGTCTTAGTCATCTTGCCCATGAGGCATGGTTCGCAAGCATCAAGTGATTCCAAAATTCCATCAGCATGGAGTTTCTTCATGCGCTTTATACCAATATGACCTAAACAGCAGTGCCACAAATAAGTTGCACTATCATTATTAAACTTATATCTTTTGGATTCAATACTATGAACATGTGTATCACTACTATCAAGATTTAGTAAAAATAGACCACTCGTCAAGGGTACATGACCATAAAATATATTACTCATATAAATAGAACAACCATTATTCTCTGATTTAAATGAATAACCGTCTCGCATCAAACAAGATCCAGATATAACGTTCATGCTTAACGCTAGCACCAAATAATAATTATTCAGGTCTAAAAGTAATCCCGAAGGTAGATGTAGAGGTAGTGTGCCGACGGCGATCACATCGACTTCGGAGCCATTTCCCACGCGCATCGTCACCTTGTCCTTAGCCAATCTTCGCTTAATCCGTAGCCCCTGTTTCGAGTTGCAAATATTAGCAACAGAACCAGTATCAAATACCCAAGCACTATTGCGAGCATTAGTAAGGTACACATCAATAACATGTATACCAAATATACCTTTCACTTTGTCGTCCTTCTTATCCGCCAAATACTTGGGTCAGTTCCGCTTCCAGCGACCAGTCCCTTTGCAGTAGAAGCACTCAGTCTCAGGCTTAGGTCCAGACTTGCGCTTCTTCACTTGAGCAGCAACTTCCTTGCTGTTCTTCTCGACGTTCCCCTTCTTCCCTTTGCCCTTCTTCTTGAAACTGGTGGTCTTGTTGACCATCAACACTTGATGCTCTTTCTTGATTTCTACCTCCGCAACCTTTAGCATTGCGAAGAGCTCGGGAATTGTCTTATCCATCACTTGCATATTATAGTTCATCATGAAGCTCTTGTAGCTTGGTCATATTGATTGAAGAACTCTGTCAATGACACTATCATCATGAAGATTAACTCCCAGCTGAGTCAAGTGGTTGTGGTACCCAGACATTCTGAGTATATGTTCACTGACAGAACTATTCTCCTCCATTTTGCAGCTGTAGAACTTATTGGAGACTTCATATCTCTCAATCCGGGTATTTGCTTGAAATATTAACTTCAACTCTTGGAACATCCCATATGCTCCATGACGTTCAAAACGTCGTTCAAGTCCCGGTTCTAAGCCGTAAAGCATGGCACACTGAACTATCAAGTAGTCATCAGCTTTGCGCTGCCAGATGTTCTTAACATCTAGAGTTGCTCCTGCAACGGGTTTTGCACCTAGCGGTGCTTCCAGGACGTAGTTCTTCTATGCATCAATGAGGATAATCCTCAAGTTATGGACCCAGTCCGTGTAGTTGCTACCATCATCTTTCAACTTAGCTTTCTCTAGGAACGCATTAAAATTCAAAGGAACGGTAGCACGGGCCATTGATCTACAATAACATAGACATGCAAAATACTATCAGGCACTAAGTTCATGATAAATTAAAGTTCAATTAATCGTATTACTTAAGAAGTCCCACTTAGATAGACATCTCTCTAGTCATCTAAATGATCACGTGATCCATATCAACTAAACCATGTCCGATCATCACGTGAGATGGAGTAGTTTTCAATGGTGAACATCACTATGTTGATCATATCTACTATATGATTCACATTCGACCTTTCGTCCTCAGTGTTCCGAGGCCATATTTTCATATGCTAGGCTCGTCAAGTTTAACCTGAGTATTCTTCTTGTGCAAAACTGGCTTGCACCCATTGTATGTGAACGTAGAGCTTATCACACCCGATCATCACATGGTGTCTCGGCATGACGAACTATAGCAACAGTGCATACTCGGGGAGAACACTTATACCTTGAAATTTAGTGAGAGATCATCTTATAATGCTACCGCCGTACTAAGCAAAATAAGATGCATAAAAGATAAACATCACATGCAATCAAATAAGTGATATGATATGGCCATCATCATCTTGTGCCTTTGATCTCCATCTCCAAAGCACCATCATGATCACCATCGTCACCGGCTTGACACCTTGATCTCCATCGTAGCATCGTTGTCGTCTCGCCAACTATTGCTTCTATGACTATCGCTACTGCTTAGTGATAAAGTAAAGCAATTACATGGCGATTTCATTTCATACAATAAAGCGACAACCATATGGCTCCTGCCAGTTGCAGATAACTGTTACAAAACATGATCATCTCATACAACAATTTATATCCCATCACGTTGATACGTCCATTTTGCATCATGCTTTTATATCGATATTTATTGCATTATGGGCTGTTATTTCACTTTATGTCACAATACTTATGGCTGTTCTCTCTTATTTTACAAGGTTTACATAAGGAGGGAGAATGCCGGCAACTGGAATTCTGGGATGGAAAAGGAGCAAATATTAGAGACCTATTTTGCGCAACTACAAAAGTCCTGAAGCTCCACGGAACGTCTTAAAATAAATAAAGAAAAATCCTTGCCAAAGATGAAGGCCAGGGGGCCCACACCCTGCTCATGAGGGTGGGGGCGCCCCCCCTAGGGCGCGCCCCCCTACCTCGTGGGACCCCTGGTGGCTCTCCGACGTCCATCTTCTCCTATATGAGGTCTTTCGATGAGAAAAAAAATAAGAAGGAACTTTTCGGGACGAGACTCCGCCTCCACGAGGCGGAACCTTGGCGGATCCAATCTAGAGCTCCGGCAGAGCTGTTCTGCCGGGGATACTTCCCTCCGGGAGGGGGAAATCATCACCATCGTCATCACCAACGCTCCTCTCATCGGGAGAGGGCAATCTCCATCAACATCTTCACTAGCACCATCTCATCTCCAAACCCTAGTTCATCTCTTGTATCCAATTCTTGTCTCAAAGTCCGGGATTGGTGCTAGTAGGTTGCTAGTAGTGTTGATTACTCCTTGTAGTGATGCTAGTTGGTTTATTGGGTGGAAGATCATATGTTCAGATCCTATATGCATATTATAACCCCTCTGATTATGAACATGAATATGCTTTGTGAGTAATTACGTTCGTTCCTGAGGACAATGGAGAAGTCTTGCTATTAGTAGTCATGTGAATTTGGTATTCGTTTGATATTTTGATAAGATGTATGTTGTCTAGCCTCTAGTGGTGTTATGTGAACGTCGACTACATAACACTTCACCATTATTTGGGCCTAGAGGAAGGCATTGGGAAGTAATAAGTAGATGATGGGTTGCTAGAGTGACAGAAGCTTAAACCCTAGTTTATGCGTTGCTTCGTAAGGGGCTGATTTGGATCCATATGTTTCATGCTATGGTTAGGTTTACCTTAATACTTTTGTTGTAGTTGCGGATGCTTGCAATAAAGGTTAATCATAAGTGGGATGCTTGTTCAAGTAAGAACAACACCCAAGCACCGGTCCACCCACATATCAAATTATCAAAGTATCGAACGCGAATCATATGAACGTGATGAAAACTAGCTTGACGATATTCCCATGTGTCCTCGGGAACGCTTTTCCTATTATAAGAGTTTGTTCCGACTTGTCCTTTGATACAAAAGGATTGGGCCACCTTGCTACACTTTACTTACTTTTGTTACTTGTTGCTCGTTACAATCTATCTTATCACAAACTATCTGTTACCACTTATTTTAGTACTTGCAGAGAATACCTTGCTGAAAACCGCTTATCATTTCCTTCTGATCCTCGTTGGGTTCGACTTTCTTACTTATCGAAAGCACTATGATAGATCCCCTATACTTGTGGGTCATCACACGTCTTGACCATATGACATCACAACATGCCCTGCAAAAATAAGTTAGACGTCCTCTACTTTGTTGTTGCAAGTTTTACGTGGCTGCTACGAGCTTCTAGCAAGAACCGTTCTTACCTACGCATCAAAACCACAACTATTTTTCGTCAAGTGTGTTGTTTTAACCTTCAACAAGGATCGGCCATAGTCAAACTCGATTCAACTAAAGTTGGAGAAACAAACACCCGCCAGCCACCTATGTGCGAAGCACGTCGGTAGAACTAGTCTCATGAACACAGTCATGTAATGTCGGTCTGGGCCGCTTCATCCAACAATACCGCCAAATCAAAGTAAGACGTTGGTGGTAAGCAGTATGACTATTATCGCCCACAACTCTTTGTGTTCTACTCGTGCATATAACATCTACGCATAGACCTGGCTCGGATGCCACTATAGGGGAACGCAGTATTTAAATTTTTTTACCTACGATCACGCAATATCTATCTAGGAGATGCATAGCAACAAGAGGGGAGAGTGTGTCCACGTACCCTCGTAGACCAAAAGCGGAAGCGTTTAGTAACGCGGTTGGTGTAGTCGAACGTCTTCACGATCCAACTGATCCAACCGATCCAAGCACCAACGTACGGCACCTCCGTGTTCAGCACACGTTCAGCTCGATGACGTCCCTCGATCTCTTGATCCAGTTGAGCACGAGGGAGAGTTCCATCAGCACGACGGCGTGGTGACGGTGATGATGAAGTTATTGACGCAGGGCTTCGCCTAAGCACTACGACGATATGACCGAGGTGTGTAACTATGGAGGCGGGCACCACACATGCCTAAGACAAGACTTGGTGTGCCTTTGGGGTTCCCCCGACCCACGTATATAAAGGAGGGAGGAGAGGAGGCCGGCCCTAGAGGGGGCACACCAAGGGGGAGTCCTACTTGGACTCTCGGTCCAAGTAGGATTCGCCCCCCCCCCTTCCTTTCCGAAGAAGGGGGAGGGGGAAAGAGAAGGAGGAGGAGAAGGAAAGGCCCCCCAACCCTAGTCCAATTCGGATTGGGCTTGGGGGGGAGCGCCTCCACCTGGCCGCCGCCTCCTGTCTTCCACTAGGGCCCATGAAGGCCCATTAACCCCCCCCCCCGGGGGGGGGGGGGGTCCGATAACCCACCGATACTCCGGAAAATGTCTGAACCTTTATGAAACCATTCCGGTGTCCAAACATAACCTTCCAATATATCAATCTTTATGTCTCGACCATTTAGGGACTCCTCGTCATGTCCGTGATCTCATCCGGGACTCCGAACAAACTTTGGTTCATCAAAACACATAACTCATAATACAAATCATCATCAAACGTTAAGCGTGTGGACCCTACGGGTTCGAGAACTATGTAGACATGACCGAGACACATCTCTGGTCAATAGCTAATAGCGGAACCTGGATGCTCATATTGTCTCCTACATATTCTACGAAGATCTTTATCGGTCAAACCGCATAACAACATACGTTGTTCCCTTTGTCATCGGTATGTTACTTGCCCGAGATTCGTGTCAGTATCATCATACCTAGTTCAATCTCGTTACCGGCAAGTCTCTTTACTTGTTCTGTAATGCATCATCTAGCAACTAAATCATTAGTCACATTGCTTGCAAGGCTTATAGTGATGAGCATTACCGAGAGGGCCCAGAGATACCACTCCGAAACATAGAGTGACAAATCCTAATCTCTATCTATGCCAACTCAAAAAAAAACCATCGGAGACACCTGTAGAGCATCTTTATAATCACCCAGTTACGTTGTGACGTTTGATAGCACACAAGGTGTTCCTCCGGTATTCGGGAGTTGCATAATCTCATAGTCAGAGGAACATGTATAAGTCATGAAGAAAGCAATAGCAATAAAACTAAACGATCATATAAGCTAAGCTAACGGATGGGTCATGTCCATCACATCATTCTCTAATGATGTGATCCCGTTCATCAAATGACAACACATGTCTATGGTCAGGAAACTTAACCATCTTTGATTAATGAGCTAGTCTAGTAGAGGCATAATAGGGATACTCTGTTTGTTTATGTATCCACACGTGTACTAAGTTTCTGGTTAATACAATTATATCATGAATGAGGGAGTCCTGGATTAGGGGGTGTTCGGGTAGCCGGACTGTACCTTCAGTCGGACTCCAGGACTATGAAGATACAAGATTGAAGACTTCGTCCCGTGTCCGGATGGGACTTTCCTTGGCGTGGAAGGCAAGCTTGGCGATGTGGATATTCAAGATCTCCTACCATTGTAACCGACTTTGTGTAATCCTAACCCTCTCCGGTGTCTATATAAACCAGAGGGTTTTAGTCCGTAGGACAACTTCATCATACAACAATCATACCATAGGCTAACTTCTAGGGTTTAGCCTCCTTGATCTCGCGGTAGATCTACTCTTGTACTACCCATACATCAATATTAGTCAAGCAGGACGTAGGGTTTTACCTCCATCAAGAGGGCCCGAACCTGGGTAAAACATCGTGTTCCTTGCCTCCTGTTACCATCCGGCCTAGACGCACAGTTCGGGACCCCCTACCCGAGATCCGCTGGTTTTGACACCGACATTGGTGCTTTCATTGAGAGTTCCTCTGTGTCGTCGCTTTTAGGCCCGATGGCTCCTTTGATCATCAACGACGATGCAGTCCAGGGTGAGACTTTTCTCCCCGGACAGATCTTCGTCTTTGGCGGCTTCGCACTACGGGCCAATTCGCTTGGCCACCTTGAGCAGATCGAAAGCTACGCCCCTGGCCATCAGGTCAGGTTTGGAAGCCTAAACTACACGGCTGACATCCGCTGGGTCTTGATCTTTGACGGATTCAAGCCACAGCCAAGCGCGCCGCACTGTCTCGATGGGCATGATATAGCTCTGCCGCCGAACAGCGCCTTGGAGGCCGCACACGCATCGGTTCCGACCATTGATTCGGAGCCTACTGCGCCGATCGAGGATAAGCGGTTGGACGCTGCCTCAGGGGCTGCGATCTCAGAGGCGATCGAGCCGAACTCTAGCCCCGCACTCCGCATGGCCCGTGACTCCGAGGAGCCGGATTCCTCTCCGAACTCCGAGCCCCCCGTGCCCCTGCCGATCGAATCCGATTGGGCGCCGATAATGGAGTTCACCGCCGCGGACATCTTTCAGCACTCGCCCTTCGGCGACATCCTGAATTCTCTAAAGTCTCTCTCTTTATCAGGAGAGCCCTGGCCGGACTACGGTCAGCAAGGTTGGGATACGGACGATGAAGAAATTCAAAACCCACCCACCACCCACTTCGTAGCCACTGTCGACGACTTTACCGACATGCTTGACTTCGACTCCGAAGACATCGACGGCATGGACGACGATGCAGGAGACGAACAAGAACCAGCACCTGTAGGGCGCTGGAAGGCCACCTCGTCATATGACATATATATGGTGGACACTCCAAAGGATGGAGATGGCGATGGAATAGCGGGGGACGATAACTCTAAGAAACAGCCCAAGGGCCGGCGTCAGCGGTGCCGCTCTAAATCCCGCCAAAGCAAAAACGGTGATTCCGGCACGGGAGATAATACTACTCCGGATAGCGCCGAAGAACACCCCCTCCAGCAAGATTCAGCACAGGAGGACAGAGAAGCCAGCCCTCACGAGAGGGCGGCGGACCAAGAGGTTGAGGACGATAATTATACGCCTCCCTCCGAAGACGAGGCAAGCCTCGACGACGACGAGTTCGTCATGCCAGAGGATCTCGCCGAACAAGAGCGTTTTAAACGCAGGTTTATGGCCATGGCAAGTAGCCTCAAGAAAAAGCAGCAACAGCTTAGAGCTGATCAGGATTTGCTAGCTGACAAATGGACTGAAGTCCTTGCGTCCGAAGAGTATGAACTCGAACGCCCCTCCAAGAGTTACCCAAAGCGCAGGCTGCTACCCCGACTAGAGGACGAAGCACCTACATCACCAGCGCATGACACGGCCGACCGGCCACCTCGTGGCCGCGACAGAGAGGCCTCTTGGCCCTCCACTCAAGCCATGCCCCGACGCCGCGTCAAGCATACTAAGGCACGGGAAAATGCGCCCGACCTGTGCAACATACTGGAGGACAAGGCAAGGCAAACAAGATCGATCTACGGATTGCGCAGGCGCCCCACGACACGTGATGGTGATCGTCACTCCGGATGCAATAAATCCGGCCGGGCCGAACTCAACAGATAAAGCTCCTTCGAGCTGCGTCGTGATATAGCCCAATACAGAGGCGCCGCACACCCACTATGCTTCACAGATGAAGTAATGGATCATAAAATCCCTGAGGGCTTCAAACCTGTAAACATCGAATCATACAATGGCACAACAGATCCTGCAGTATGGATCGAGGATTATCTCCTTCATATCCACATGGCCCGCGGTGATGATCTACACGCCATCAAATACCTCCCACTCAAACTTAAGGGACCGGCCCAGCATTGGCTTAACAGCTTGCCAGCAGACTCAATCGGTTCTTGGGAGGACCTGGAAGCCGCATTCCTTGATAACTTCCAGGGCACTTATGTGCGACCACCAGACGCCGATGACCTAAGCCACATAATTCAGCAGCCAGAGGAATCGGCCAGGCAATTCTGGACACGGTTCCTAACAAAGAAAAACCAGATAGTCGACTGTCCGGACGCAGAGGCCTTGCGGCCTTCAAGCATAATATCCGTGACGAGTGGCTTGCCCGGCACCTGGGACAGGAAAAGCCAAAATCTATGGCAGCCCTCACGACACTCATGACCCGCTTTTGCGCGGGAGAAGACAGCTGGCTAGCTCGCAGCAACAATTTAACCAAGAACCCTGGTAATTTGAATACCAAGGACAAAAGCGACAGGTCACGTCGGAACAAAAAAAAGCACCGCGTTAACAGCGACAGCAACGAGGATACGGCAGTTAATGCTGGATTCTGAGGCTACAAATCCTGTCAGCGGAAAAATCCATTCAAAAGAAATACTCAGGGCCCGTCCAGTTTGGACCGAATACTCGACCGCTTGTGCCAGATACATGGCACCCCCGAAAAGCCAGCCAAACACACCAACAGGGATTGTTGGGTGTTCAAGCAGGCAGGCAAGTTAAGAGCCGAAAACAAAGACAAGGGGCTGCATAGCGACAACGAGGAGGAGCCCAGGCCGCCGAACAACAGTGGACAGAAGGGATTTCCCCCGCAAGTGCGGACGGTGAACATGATATACGCAACCCACATCCCCAAGAGGGAGCGGAAGCGTGCGTTATGGGATGTATATGCGATGGAGCCAGTCGCCCCAAAGTTCAACCCATGGACCTCCTGCCCGATCACCTTTGATCGAAGGGACCACCCCACTAGCATCCGTCACGGCGGCTTTGCCGCATTGGTTCTAGACCCAATCATTGACGGATTTCATCTCACAAGAGTCCTCATGGACGGCGGCAGCAGCCTGAACCTGCTTTACCAGGATACAGTGCGAAAAATGGGCTTAGATCCCTCGAGGATCAAGCCCACCAAAACGACCTTTAAAGGCGTCATACCAGGTGTAGAAGCCAACTGTACAGGCTCAGTCACACTGGAAGTGGTCTTCAGATCTCCAGATAACTTCCGAAGCGACGAGTTAATCTTCGACATAGTCCCGTTCCGCAGTGGCTATCACGCACTGCTCGGGCGAACCACATTCGTAAAATTCAACGCGGTACCGCACTATGCATACCTCAAGCTCAAGATGCCAGGCCCTAGAGGAGTAATCACGGTCAATGGGAACACTGAACGCTCCCTCCGAACGGAGGAGCACACGGCAGCGCTCGTAGCAGAAGTACAAAGCAGCCTCTCTAGGCAGTTCTCCAGTTCGGCCTTCAAAAAGCCGGACACTGTCAAGCGCGCCCGGAGTACCCTACAACAAGACCGCCTGGCATGTTCTGAGCTAGCGTAGCAATGCGGCCCCAACCCTAGCCCTCGCAATATAGCGAAACTAGTGCTTCGCGTACATAACTACGCTCTTGAAATACCATGGGCACAGGGGAAGGGGCACTATCACGGCACGCCTGAAATACGGCTTAAACCGCACCAGGGGCTGCCGGATTCCCTTTTTTTCTCTTACTCTTAGGACTCCATACTTCGGATGACCCGTTCGGCAATTCAACTGCCGCACAAACGATGCAAGATCCAGGAAAGCAGACAAGCCACGCCGCATTATGGAACTCCCAGGTGGTCTCTATTGCGAGCAGTATACCTGTTTTTTAATACAATTCCGCGGCCTGCCCCTGGCCAGGACATGTTAAATAGTCCAATTTCTTTTGCTTGTCGCACTATTTGTATCATTCCGCTTTCATAGCAGCCTTTCTATAAACAATGCATAGCTTTTTGTCTATTTTTTTGCATTATCCTCTTTTATATATATGTTTATTAATAACATGTTGCATCCGTACACTGTGGTACGGCAAAAATACACCAGGGGCTTCAGTACCCATCAATATGGCGTGAGAAGTCCGTACACTTTCACAAGTGCGGCACCCCAAACTTATAGCACTATATGCATCGGCTCCGAATCATGATTTGGGTCAATAGTTGGGTTTTCCCGGCTCCTATGTTTTGGTGCCTTACGTTCCGCTATATCGGGTAAGGTAGCACTAGGAGAACTACTGCGATTGTGCCCCAGTTAAGCTGGGCTGAGCACCTCAGTAGAGAAAGCTAAAACTGACTGTCATGATGAGGCGAGAGACCGGTCGCTGTTCGAGAGGTTTTTCGAGTCCTTAAAGACTTATGCTGCTTCGAGCGAGGAACCGGCTTTGTCCGGCCAAGGCGTGGATAGCGCCCCGAACTCGATCTTCCGAATACTAGGGGCTTCGCCGAAATTTAAAATTATAGAGTTCTATGGCTAAGTGAGAGTGTTCAGGCATTATAGTCGGATTGCCTTGTTCGTTGTGCTAAGCGCCTCCCTCGACGGACCCAATCATGGGGAAAAGAGCGCTCAGGTTTATCCCGAACACCCTAGCACTAGTGGCATGGGGGCAGAAGCCGACGACTGGCCATCTCTCAATTTTTTGATAAACGGCCGCACAGAAAGTAATATTTTAAATTCAACAAGCATTGCTTAGCGCATATGAACAAGTTTTCAGTGCACAGGATAACACGAGCGAGTTCATTCAAAAATTACATCCTTGGTACATTCATCCGCCATAAGGCGGGCACCAGCCAAAACATCCTTGTAATAGTTCTCGGGCTTGCGATGCTCCTTCCCCGGCGGCGGCCCGTCCCTCACAAGCTTCTTACCATCCAGCTTACCCCAATGCACCTTTGTACGGGCAAGGGCCCTATGGGCACCTTCGATGCATACGGAGCGCTTGATGACCTCGAGCCTTGGACAAGCCTCCACCAGCCGCCGCACCAGTCCGAACTAGCTCCCAGGCAGGGCCTCTCCAGGCCACAGCCGAACTATGAAGCCCTTCAAGGCTTGTTCGGCCGCCTTGTGGAGCTCGACCAGCTGCTTCAGCTGGTCGCTCAAGGGCATAGGGTGTCCGGCCTCAGCGTACTGAGACCAGAACACCTTCTCCGTCGAGCTGCCTTCCTCGGCTCGGTAGAATGCGGCGGCATCGGATACGCTGCGGGGAAGATCTGCGAATGCCCCTGGAGAGCTCCAGATTCGGGTAAGTAACAAGTAGTTTACTTTTATATGTCTGCTTTGCATAGAGAATGCCTTACTCGCCGCTATCTTTTTCATCGCATCCAATTCCTGGAGGGCCTTCTGGGCTTCGGCCTTGGCAGATTTGGCAGTTTTAAGGGCCGCAGCAAGCTCGGACGCTCGCGTCTTCGAGTCGAGCTCCAAACTCTCATGTTTTTTCATGAGAGCCGAAGCTCTTGCTGCACCTCGCCGACCTGTGCCTCAAATTTCTCCCGCTCGGTGCGCTCCATGGTCGCTTTCTTCTCGGCCTCGGACAGCGCCTGCTTGAGGGTCGCCACCTCAGTTATGGCCCCTACAATAAGCAGTGTACTCCTGTCATTTTTTGCAATTGCGTCTTCTTATAGGCATTTTTTTCTATAAGGTATCTCTTACCTTCTTTCTCCTCGAGCTGCCGTTTGGCAAGGCCGAGCTCTTGCTCGGTCCGCTCGAGGCCCTGCTTCACGGCACCCACCTCCGCAGTAAGTGCGGCGGTGGCCAGCAGCGAAGCATGCATACGTATATTGACTCCTTTTTTAGTTAGACTCCTGCGATATTTAATAGATCCTCTATTTGGCTTTTCTTTTCGAATGCCAAACAGAGCATCAGGGGCTATTGTCTATGCGGTAATATTTTTACATATTTTTTACTTACCTCGAAGCCTGTTAGAAGGCTAGCACAAGCTTCAGTCAGTCCGCTTTTGGCGGACCGAACCTTCTGGACCACCGTACTCATGATGGTACGGTGATCCTCGTCGATGGAGGCGCCCTTAAGCACCTCCAACAGATTGTCCGGCGCCTCCGGTTGGACGGAGGACGCCGGCTCAATAGGCTTGGCAGGAGTTCGCCTGCCACGGTCCGGAACCGTTGATGATTCCGGCGCGGTGTCCGGCTTAAAGCCGGACTTGGAGCCCTGGGGGGTCTTGTCCCCTTTACTCCTGGAGTCCGGGAGGTCGCCTCGCGGTTCCTCCTGGACCACCTCCTCTTGCCCCGGAGCTTGTCGCGACGCTACTTCGGCGTCATCCGCAGCACAGGGGGAGGCAACGGGCGGAATTGAATTCACGTCCGATGAATCCAGGGAGCCGCTCGACGACTCGTCGAGCCCGTCCTTGGGCGGGCTGCATGATTATATTCGACATTAGGGAAAGCTGCGCAACAAAAGGAATATCATGAGTTACTCTGATATCCGAACACTTACGATTTCGCCAGACGCTTGGCCCTGTCCGGCCACTCCTCTTCGTCCTCGTCGGCGTCGGGGGCGTAGTCCGGCGGAGGGGTTTTCCTCTTCTTGGACCCTTCAGCCTCCCCTACTGGGGCGGCCTTCCTCTTCTTTCCTCCCCCCGCTAGAGGGGGAGAGGTCTCTTCTTCCTCCTCCTCGTCTTCACGGGAGGAGTGCGTCTCGGACTCGTCAGACGACGAGTCCGACACCACCATATGTCGGGAACTCTTTCGAGTCCCCGTGGCCTTCTTCTTCTTGTCCTTCTTCTCCGGCACCACATAAGGTGCTGGAACCAGCAGCTTCACTAGGAGAGCAGGGGCTGGGTCTTCGGGCAAGGGAGCCGGACAGTTAATCAGTCCGGACTTCGCCTGCCAATCCTGTCAAAGGTGAGGGAGTTTAGATCTCGCATAGAGTCAAACTATGAAGAAAACTTAACATCCTGTAAAAGATGAAAATATTTTACCTCGCCAGCAGGATGCTGCGAGCTGAATCCGCGGTCTTCGGAGGCGGATGTGGGAGTCTCGGCGCCTTTGGTTAGCCCCTTCCAGACATCTTCGTACGTCGTGTCAAAGAGCCTGCTCAGAGTTCGGTGTTGCGCCGGGTTGAACTCCCACAGATTGAAGTCCCGTTCTTGACACGGAAGGATCCGGCGGACGAGCATGACCTGGACTACGTTGACAAGCTTGAGCTGCTTGTTCACCAGGGACTGGATGCATTTTTGCAGTCCGGTCACTTCTTCTTCGTCGCCCCACGACAAGCTCGTCTCCTTCCAGGATGTGAGCCGCGTAGGGGGTCCGGATCAGAATTCAGGGGCTGCAATCCACTTCGGATCGCGTGGCTCGGTGATGTAAAACCACCCTGACTGCCACCCCTTCAAGGTCTCCACAAAGGAGCCCTCGAGCCATAGGACGTTGGCTATTTTGCCCGCCATGGCACCTCCGCACTCTGCCTGGTCGCCACGCACCACCTTTGGCTTGACGTTGAAGGTCTTGAGCCAGAGGCCAAAATGGGGGCGGATGTAGAGGAAAGTCTCGCACACGACGATAAACGCCGAGATATTGAGGATGAAGTTCGGGGCCAGATCGTGGAAATCTAGGCCATAGTAGAACATGAACCCACGAACAAATGGGTGGAGAGGAAAACCCAGTCCGCGGAGGAAGTGGGGAAGAAATACTACCCTCTCATGGGGCCTTGGGGTGGGAGAAGCTGCCCCTCCTCAGGAAGCCAGTGCGCGATGTCTTTGGACAGGTATCCGGCCTTCCTTAGCTTTTTGACATGGCCCTCCATGACGGAGGAGACCATCCACTTGCCTCCTGCTCCGGACATTGTTGGAGAAGGTTGAGGTAGGAAGTGCGGACTTGGGCGCTGGAGCTCGGGTGCGCAGAAGATGGATAGGCAAAGGGGGAAGAAGGCGTAGGTAAAAAGGTGGATCCTTATCCCCTTATATGGGCGGATGCGACTGTGCGTCCCCACCAGCCTAGTAAAACTCGCTTGCCTCCCAAGCGCCGTGATAAATGGCACGGTTGGGTTACCCACGGCCATATTGATGAGAATCCCGTAAATGGGGGACACGATCTCTGCTTTGACAAGACGTGCCAAGGAAACCGCCTCGCAAAGCACGCTGAGGTGGAAAAGTGAAAACGATTCGAATAAAGGCTTGGCCGTAGTGTGATGTCACGCTGCGGAATACGTCAGCAGATTAGATTTGTGTTAATATTATTCTCTCTGTGGCAATATGTGGAAACTTATTTTGCAGAGCCGGACACTACTCTTGGTGTTTACAAACTTTTATGAAGAATTTGGAGGAGGAACCCGCCTTGCAATGCCGAAGACAATCTACGCGCCGGACTCGTCATCATTGAAGCCTGGTTTAGGGGCTACTGAGGGAGTCCTGGATTAGGGGGTGTTCGGGTAGCCGGACTGTACCTTCAGCCGGACTCCAGGACTATGAAGATACAAGATTGAAGACTTCGTTTCGTGTCCGGATGGGACTTTCCTTGGTGTGGAAGGCAAGCTTGGCGATGCGGATATTCAAGATCTCCTACCATTGTAACCGACTTTGTGTAACCCTAACCCTCTCCGGTGTCTATATAAACTGGAGGGTTTTAGTCCGTAGGACAACTTCATCATACAACAATCATACCATAGGCTAGCTTCTAGGGTTTAGCCTCCTTGATCTCGTGGTAGATCTACTCTTGTACTACCCATAGCATCAATATTAATCAAGCAGGACGTAGGGTTTTACCTCCATCAAGAGGGCCCGAACCTGGGTAAAACATCGTGTTCCTTGCCTCCTATTACCATCCGGCCTAGACGCACAGTTCGGGACCCCCTACCCGAGATCCGCCTGTTTTGACACCGACAATGAATAATAAACATTTATCATGATATAAGGAAATATAAATAACAACTTTATTATTGCCTCTAGGGCATATTTCCTTCATGCCCAACAATAATTTGTTCACCCGCCGTTTTCTATTTTCTCGAGAGAAACCACTAGTGAAACCTACGGCCCCCGGGTCTCTTTCTCATATTATTTGGCTTTGCGATATATTTTCCTTTGCTTTTATTTTCAGATCTATTAAACTAAAGTACAAAAATACTTTGCTGCACTTTATTTTATTTGCGATCTATTTATTCAATCTATTAAAGTGTTATCCCATCCATGCACCAATTTATGGCGCCGTTACCCGAAAGGGATTGACAACCCCTTTAACACGTCGGGTTGGGAGTGGTTGTTATTGTGTGCGTGGCTATTTACGTTGTGTTGCTTGGTTCTCCTACTGGTTCGATATCCTTGGTTTCATATCTGAGGGAAATACCTACCACCGCTGTGTTGCATCATCCCTTCCTCTTTGGGGAAATACCGACATAGCTTCAAGCGACATCAACTCCTAGGAGTCGCCTAGGAGAGGAGAAGAGAGGAGCTTCATCCGGGGAATTGGTGATGGTGCTGCTCTTCCGGTGGTGCAAGTGAAGATGCGGCTGTGTGAGTGGAGGTGGCGCAAGAGCACTGTCTAGAGTTTTACTAGCATAATGAACGACATTCAGTTTCCTATCAACTCTTTGTCCTAGAACAACACCAACAACATAATCACTAGTGTCGGCGTTCTGGGAACGGGCTGGGGTCCCCAGACTTGCCTGCCTGCGGCCTACGGCGTGGCTCAAAAGGGGGGCCCAGCGCGGCCCGTCTTCACCAACACAAACCCAAGACCCTCGCGAGGGGCCAAGCCTCGCGGGGCGGACGGCGCGGAGCTTCCTCAGGCATAGCCTCATCATGCTGGCTCACGAGGAGGCGGAAAGATCAAGGCGGGGTACCTCACGAGGTGCCCGTGACGCAAGCCATGACGACCGAGGGCGCCAGGCGGGTGCCAGCCCGCGCAGTGTCCTCCTTTCCTCTTTGGTGCAAAGGGGGCAAGCACAACCGCGGAGTACAGAGGCATCAAGCAAAGGTTGCCATTTCGGTGCAACGAGACCGAGACTAGGAGGACTACGAGACGGAGGTCACCGTGGAGCACAAGACGGCGTCATCACCAGAGCTTTGCGCAGGCGAAGACTACTTTTGTCAGGGTAGCTAGTACTAGCTGTCCCCGTTCAAATTAGCCCGCCATTGTTGGCTCCCTTCCCGCTCGATATTTGGGAAGAGGACCAGGGCCTCTATAAATAGGATCAACCACCCGCTAGAGGGGGCGGACAGACGGAGAGAGAGGGACAGACGGAGAGAGAGAGACAGACAGAGAGGACCGAGGAGTTCGGAGAAGGAGGCTCTCGAGAGAGGATTTCGATCAGAGAGAGAGAGAGAGAGAGAAAGGTGACTGAGCTCCTCCCAGCAGTTCATCGCCCCAGCCAAGAACAGACCCTCGCGAGGCTGTTCTTCCTTGTATTGTTCATCATCATCAGCCCAAGAGGCAATCCACCACACCACACACTAGAGTAGGGTATTACACCACAACGGTGGCCCGAACCAGTATAAACCATGTGTCTCTTGTGCTGTTCTTGCCATAGCTTAGATCCTAGCAAGGCAGAGGGGTGCAGGTAGGTAGGAGGCGAAATCTCCATGCGCACCCCAGTGTTCGAACCTCAAGGGTCTGCCGGAACCCGAAATTCGACATTTGGCGCGCCAGATAGGGGTGCGTCGGGATTCGTCTTCCACCGCCGCATTCTCCTCCGACCATCACGCCCATGTCTGACGCTCGTCGGGCCCGCGCCGAGCGCCGGGCCGCACTCGCTTCCCGCGTCGCCCAGACGGCCCCTGTCGGCGGGCGTCCTCGCCGTTCCCCGTCACCCGCCGTCAACGCCGCCACCGGCCCGGCGGGGGACGAGCAGCAAGCATCGTCCCAGCATCCGTCCGTGCGGCAAGACGGCCGCACCACAACTCCCTCGCTCGCCCCAGCTGGGAGCGCGCCCATGGAGGCTCGGGCTGCACTCATCGCGGCAAACGAGCTCCTGCGCTACCGTCCCGTCGACGACGTCTACGAAGAATGGCTCGACCGCGTCACCGAGCTCGTCCGCGCCGCAGGGGGCTCTCCTGTGCCGTCCGTTCCGCTGCACCGCACCCCGCCCCGCGCGGGCGATGAAGCTCCGGCGGTGCCTCGGCCGCCTCCTCCTCAGGAAGGCGCCATGGCTCCAAGGCGCGTGGCCCCTGGGCGGAACCCGCTCCGTCAGGTGCCAGCGCGGCAAGAGCAGAGTTGTCAAGAAGTCCCTCGCCCGCAAGAAGCTGCCCGGGCGCTCCCTGCTCCAGCACGTCGCGACCATGCTCCTGCTCTCGCGCGTCAAGACCCCCGCTGCTCCCAGCTGCAGCGCATGGGGGCACGCAAGACCAAGCTCCCCGTCATCCAAGGCCTCCCGTGGCCACAGCAGGCTGCCGCGCCTTCACTGTCGAGCTACGCAGCGTCGCGTGGCCTGGCAAGTTCAAGCCAGACTTGCCTCCTCGCTACGACGGCACGGCTGACCCTGCGGAGTTCCTCCAGCTCTATGAGCTGGGCATCGAAACTGCCAACGGAGACGAGAAGGTCATGGCGAACTGGTTCCCCATGGCGCTCAAAGACGGGGCCCACACCTGGCTCCTGAACCTGGCTCCAGGCACAATCTCCTCCTGGGACGAGATGCGCACCCACTTCATCGCCAACTTCCAAGGCACTCGCGACCGGCCACCCGCTGTGAACGACATGCGCCGCATCAAGCAACAGCCCGGGGAGACCCTATAGAAGTACATCCAGCGCTTCAACAACGCGCGCCTCAAGATTCCCAAGGTGACTGAGGAGGCCATCATCTCGGCCTTCTCCGACGGCATGCGCGACGTCAAGATGAAGGAGGAGCTGGCGATGCATGAAGACCTGTGCACTTCGTTGGAGCTGTTCAACCTGGCAACCAAGTGCGCCAGGGCCGAGGAAGGGCGACTTTCCCTCCTCAAGCTGCCTGCCGCGGACCCAGAAGAGAAGAAGCCCAAGGCCAAGGATGTGAAGCATAAGGGGGATGCCGTGCTCGCGGCAGAACCAGACACCGAGCGAGGCAGAGATCAGCCCGAACCTTCCAAGGGCAGCCGGTACTGTGTGTACCATGACCTCCACACCCACAACACCAACGAATGTCAAGAGCTCCGAGCCGTGCGAGAAGGAAGGATCGGCCATCGCCCTGACCGCAGTGACCGGGGCTATGGCCGAGGAGGAGGAAGGAACGCAGGACGCTGGGAAGACCGTGGCCCACGCCAAGGGTGGCGCGATCAACCTCGCGAGGATCGCTGGCAAGATCAGCCTCACGAGGGAGACTGGAGGGATCAGCCTCGCGAGGATCGCCCGCAAGGCAACGCAGGCCTCCCACCGCTGCCGCCGCAGCCAAGAAGAAACGAGGACCGCCACCAGGACGAGGGGGTTGGGGGCTTCCAGGAGCCGCGTGCGATCGCCTGCATCCTGGGCGGGGCACAAGCCCCAGCCTCTCCGTGCATCTTTAAGCAGTTCGCCCGCGAAGTGAACGCAGTCCTCCCCAGGCTCGAAGCCACGCGCCCCCTCAGGTGGTCGGCATGCGCCATCACGTTCAGCTCAGCAGATCAGCTCAAGTGTGCGGCTACAGCCGGAGTCCTCTCGATGCTTTGTTCCCCAATCATCAGCAACGTGGTGGTCACCAAGACCCTCATCGATGGCGGGGCAGGGCTCAACGTCCTGTCCGTGGAAACATTCAACAACCTCCAAGTGCCCTACAGCCAACTTCAGCCAACCAAGCCTTTCTCCGGTATCACCGACGGCTCCACGGTCCCGATTGGGCAGGTCCGCCTCCCTGTCACCTTCGGGGGACGTGACAACTACCGCACCGAGCTCATCGACTTCGACGTCGCTCACATTCGCCTGCTGTACAATGCCATCCTTGGGTACCCAGTGCTGGCGAAGTTCATGGCCGTAACTCACCACGGCTACAACGTCCTCAAGATGCCAGGAAGCGGCGGAGTCATCACGGTGCCATGTGAAGAGAGGGACGCGGTGTGTTCCCTGGAACGAGCCTTTCAGGCTGCGTCACTGGAAGACCCGGATCGTGGAATCAGGAGGCCTCCCGAGACCGCCCCTAAGAAGAAGACATCGTCCGGCCCGACCACTCAGGAGACAGGCCCCTCTGGGCCCGCGCCTGCCCAGGGGGAACCTCCTTCCATCGCATAGGAAAGCGCGCCCGGCGCCCTCCTCAGGCAGGGCTCGGGTCACGAGGGAGGCGCTTGGGCACCACATGGAGGCGTGTTTCGAAGCACGTTTCCCTCAAGAAGGAGCAAGGCAAGGAGATCCCGACCCTTAGGAGTTCGTCAGCAAGGCCATTCAGGAGCTACAGGAGTCAAGAGTCATGAAAGGCGGCCGCCGCCTACTAGCAGTGGCTCCCCATCCAGGCGAGGATGGTGGGCTGCACGTCTGCATCGACATACCAGAGCTCAAGCGAGTCGCCTCTCTGGAGCGCCTCTGGCCCTCGCAAGTGGGGCGCTGCGGAGGCCCACCCCACAGCTACATTCGCATGCCTTACGGCTTGCCGAACGCGGCTAACATGTACCAGCGCCTCATGAGGGGCATCACGGAGGCACGAGAGGCCAGGCGTTCCGCAGCCCTGGCAGGGATGGAGATGGCCCGCAAGGAGCCGCCAGCGCCTCCGAAGCTTCCCGAGGCCCCTGGGCCTGGGGGCTCGTGAGGATCGGCTCCCGCAGCCCACCGAGCCTGCTACATCAACACTCCTTCGTCCTCAACATCATCAGGTGACATCTTTCGAGTTTTATTTCCAGCTGGGAGCGCCCCCCCCCCCGGGCTGCATTATTCCCAGGCCGCGTGAGTCCGTCCCTGCGGCGTGTATCCCTTTTTTATTCCATGTTGTTAGCTTACCTTGTTGGGAGCGCCCCTCAGGCTACATGACCCCCCAAGTCGCTCGGGCCTGACCCAGTGATGTCCGCGTTCCCAGCATCTATTTGAACGAATCCACTCCTTCGCGGCTAATGTGTTTTACCTAGTTGCCTGCTCAGCTGACGCCAACTAACGGAGCTGCTCCCAAACGGCACGACGCTTGCGCATGGGTCCGTCCCTGCAACGCCGACAAACCTGGATGGCTGAGCTCTGGCCGCGGCAGCCCCGCATAGCGTCACCTCGTCAAGCCTTCAGTGCCTCACTACCCCTCGGAAGCAACCAACGGCTGACTGTCAATTGTCATGGCAACCCCTTGTTTTTTCTATGATGGACCTGCAGGACCTCCTGAAGGAGCTGCGTCAGGCGAGGCCCTTGCGGTGTCTCCTTCGCTCTCGTCCGCGTGAACCGCTTGCACGTTAAAGGGGGGGTGCCTGAGCATCGTGACTCAGGGCTCCTACTAGCTCTCCAGCCCTCACCCTCTGGCCTTGACCACGGCACCGCGACCTGGCATACCAGCGACGGCTGAGACTCGCTCGAGGGCCGGGACCCGAGGACGTAGAGCAGAAAGGGGAACAAAGGCGAGAGGGGAGAGACACATGAGTACCTCGCCGAGCAACCTCGCGCCTGCCGATGCACGGACCCAGCAACACGCCAGAGAGCGGCCCCTGATCCTCGAGATAAGTCACCACCCGGAAGCGCCAGCTATCGTGGCACCATCCCCGCACCTAATGCTATCCCGTCTTAGAGACGCCACTCTCCTTTATCACCAAACGACGGCTGCTTGGGCGCCAAAGGGGACCTCCTGAGCATCGCGACTCAGGGGATCTTACTGGACTCCGGGTCACTCACCTCCTGGCCTTGACCACGGCATCGCGACCTGGCATACCGGCGACGGCTGAAGCCGCCTTGGGACTGGGACCTGTCGGCGCAGAGCACCAAGCCCTCGTGAGGTTCGAAAGGGAGGACTGAGCTAAGACGGAATGAGCAACTCGCACAATACTACGACAAGGGTTATATTAACAAAACAGGATCACAGGCACCTTACAAGCCCCCACGGGACGCGTTTTTGATTCCTCACAGGGAACAGATCCTAAAGGGACACAAACTACGCGCGTCCCTGCAAAAGACGCCATCATCAACCGTGGGCCGTCAAGCACCGACGCTAACCCCATCCAGATCAGAGTCGGCGGCGGCCTGACGAGCCCGCCCTGCTCCAAGAGCGGCGCCGGCTCGGGGGCTCGTAGCTATCGTCGCTCGTCTCCGGAGTCGCGAAGAACTCACCGGAGTCGCTGGAACCTCCGACGCCTCCACCACCTGAGGAGCCGCCAAGGGAGCGGTTGGCGGGACCAGTCCTCGTCGCGGCAGGGTCCTGGCCGCCTTCCCTGGGGCAGCACTCCAGCCGGCGCCCGCTCGCATCGAAGACCTTGAAGAGCATCACCAAAGCACCGTCCTAATCCAAGTGGACTGCGAAGACGCCCCTTACCCTGCAAACCCGGGCGATCTCTCTCCAGCCCCGAGTCATGAAGACCTCGCCCGGGGCAACGACCGCGACCTCTGCCTCGGTCGCGAGGGTGCTGCAGCCGGCGTGCTACAGCTAGAGCTCCAGGAGCTCCCCCTACGGGATGATGGAGGCGAAGAAGGGAGGAAGGCGGATCCAAGACTGAAGAGGAATGGCGACGTGAAGCACGAACTCTCGGGAGGAGCCCTCGGTGTGGACCCCAGGGGGGATGACCCACACCTTCGTGACCCGCCGGCGCCGACGGCGGCGCCGCCCGTGGCGATCAGCATCAGCTCCTTCAGGGCCCTCGGCGTGGGCGTACAATGGAAGCGGGAACCCCGGCGGCGCCCGCTCGCACTAAGGCCTCGACACCACCTGAAGGGCCCCCTCGTCCGGGCCACGGGGGGCGAGCCGTTTCTTCGGCGGGAGTGGGTCTGGTTCCTCTCGGGGAGCCTTTCCCTTCTCTGCCATCGAGAACCGGCAGATCGGAGCCATCGCAGCAAGACGGAGCAAGGATCGGGAAGAAGGAGAAGCAAGGAGGGATGGACTGGAAGGGCGCGCGCTGTTCCGTACTTATGGCCGGCGAAGGCCAACCGCCTACCTCCACGATTGCAGGTAATCATGACCCACTTTGCATGCAGGGACTTGTCCAATACGTGCAGTTGCCGAGGCGCCGTGCGGAAGTGGAGACGCCCACGTCCAACCAACCGCCACGCGGCGCCCAAGGCCGCAGGCTGTTAGGGCCCGCGGCGCTTCGCTCTTGCCCTTCCGCCTCCCTGCACGGCCAAGTCCGGGCGCGCCTTGGGCCCGGGGGCTACTGTCGGCATTCTGGGAACGGGGGTCCCCAGACTTGCCTGCCTGCGGCCTGCGGCGTGGCTCAAAAGGGGGGCCCAGCGCGGCCCGTCTTCACCAACACAAACCCAAGACCCTCGCGATGGGCCAAGCCTCGCGGGGCGGACGACGCGGAGCTTCCTCAGGCATGGCCTCGTCAGGCTGGCTCACGAGGAGGCGGAGAGATCAAGGCGGGGTACCTCACGAGGTGCCCGTGACGCAAGCCATGACAACCGAGGGCACCAGACGGGTGCCAGCCCGCGCAGTGTCCTCCTTTCCTCTTTGGTGCAAAGGGGGCAAGCGCAGCCGCGGAGTACCGAGGCATCAGGCAAAGGTTGCCATTTCGGTGCAACGAGACCAAGACCAGGAGGACTACGAGACAGAGGTCACCGTGGAGCCCAAGACGGTGAAGACTACTTTTGTCAGGGTAGCTATTACTAGCTGTCCCCCTTCAAATTAGCCCGCCATTGTTGGCTCCCTTCCCGCTCGATATTTGGGAAGAGGACCAGGGCCTCTATAAATAGGATCAGCCACCCGCTAGAGGGGGCGGACAGACGGAGAGAGAGGGACAGACGGAGAGAGAGAGACAGACGGAGAGGACCGAGGAGTTCGGAGAAGGAGGCTCTCGAGAGAGGATTTCGATCAGAGAGAGAGAGAGAGAGAGAGAGAAAGGTGACTAAGCTCCTCCCAGCAGTTCATCGCCCCAGCCAAGAACAGACCCTCGCGAGGCTGTTCTTCCTTGTATTGTTCATCATCATCGGCCCAAGAGGCAATCCACCACACCACACACTGGAGTAGGGTATTACACCACAACGGTGGCCCGAACCAGTATAAACCCTGTGTCTCTTGTGTTGTTCTTGCCATAGCTTAGATCCTAGCAAGGCGGAGGGGTGCAGGTAGGTAGGAGGCGAAATCTCTGCGCGCACCCCAGTGTTCGAACCTCAAGGATCTGCCGGAACCCGAAATCCGACAACTAGCATCACACATAATTTCAAAAGGCAAGTTCCAATCAGGTGGTTGAAAAATAGGTGCTGAAATTAAGGCTTTCTTGAGTGTTTCGAAGGCTTCTAAACAATCATCATCAAAAACAAAAGGAACATCCTTTTGCAAAAGGTTTTTAAGAGGCCTAGAAATTTTAGAAAAGTCTTTGATAAATCTCCTATAGAAACCAGCATGACCTAGGAAACTACAAATACCTTTGATATCTTTAGGACATGGCATTTCCTCAATTGCATAAACCTTAGCTTTGTCCACTTCTATACCTTTTTCAGAAATATTATGACCCAAGACAATACCTTCATTAACCATAAAGTGGCACTTCTCCCAATTCAAGACAAGATTTGTTTGTTCACATCTCTGCAAAACTCGATCAAGATTGCTTAAACAATCATCAAAAGACTTCCCATATACGGAAAAGTCATCCATGAAAACCTCAACAATCTTTTCACAAAATTCAGAGAATATAGCAGTCATACATCTTTGAAAGGTAGCAGGTGCATTGCATAAACCAAAAGGCATACGTCTATAAGCATAAGTTCCAAAGGGACAAGTGAAAGTGGTCTTTTCTTGATCAGGTTGAGAAACAGGTATTTGTGAAAAACCAGAGTACCTAGTTAGGAAGCAAAAAATGTGTGTGCTTAGATAATATTTCTACATTTGATCAATAAAAGGCAGAGGACGATGATCTTTTCTAGTTGCTTTGTTTAATTTTCAAAAATAAATTACCATTCTATAGCATGTAACAATTCTTTGTGGAATAAGTTCATTCTTATCATTAGGAACAACAGTACTACCTCCTTTCTTAGGGACACAATGAACATGACTTACCCATCTACTATCAGCTATAGGATAGATTATACCTACTTCCAGAAGTTTTGATATTTCTGTTCTTACCACTTCCTTCATTTTCGGATTTAACCGACGTTGGTGATCAACAACGGGTTTAGCATCAGGTTCCATATTAATCTTGTGCTAACATAGAGTGGGACTAATGCCCTTTAAATCATCAAGAGTATATCCAATAGCAGCTAGGTGCTTCCTCAGAACTTTCAATAATCTTTCTTCTTCATGTTCTGAAAGGTTACACTAATAATAACAGGATATATCTTCTTTTCATCAAGATAAGCATATTTCAAAGTGTTTGGCAATTGTTTTAATTCAAACACGGGATCACCTTTAGGTGGAGGAGGACCTCCTAGAGTTTCAATAGGCAAATTGTGTTTAAGCAGAGGACGTTGTTCAAAGAAAATCTTATCTATTTCATTTCTTTTATGCATATGTAAATCATTTTCATGGTCTAGCAGATATTGTTCTAGAGGATCAGTAGGAGGCACAATGCTACCTCTTGAGCACTGCGTTGGATTTCCTTGAAGAGGAAAGGATGATGCAGCAAAGTAGCGTAAGTATTTCCCTCAATTTTGAGAACCAAGGTATCAATCTAGTAGGAGGCTACACGCAAGTCCCTAGTACCTACACAAAACAAATAACTCCTCGCAACCAACGCGATAAGGGGTTGTCAATCCCTTCAGGTCACTTACGAGAGTGAGATCTGATAGATATGATAGAATAATATTTTTGGTATTTTTGTGATAAAGATGCAAAGTAAAATAAAAGCAAAGGAAAATAACTAAGTATTGGAAGACTAATATGATGAAGATAGACCCGGGGGCCATAGGTTTCACTAGTGGCTTCTCTCAAGAGCATAAGTATTTTACGATGGGTGAACGAATTACTGTTGAGCAATTGACAGAATTGAGCATAGTTATGAGAATATCTAGGTATGATCATGTATATAGGCATCACGTCCGAGACGAGTAGACCGACTCCTACCTGCATCTACTACTATTACTCCACTCATCGACCGCTATCCAGCATGCATCTAGAGTATTAAGTTCATGAAAACTGAGTAACGCCTTAAGCAAGATGACATGATGTAGAGGGATAAATTCATGCAATATGATAAAAAAACATCTTGTTATCCTCGATGGCAACAATACAATACGTGCCTTGCTGCCCCTACTGTCACTGGGAAAGGACACCGCAAGATTGAACCCAAAGCTAAGCACTTCTCCCATTGCAAGAAAGATCAATCTAGTAGGCCAAACCAAACTGATAATTCGAAGAGACTTGCAAAGATAACCAATCATACATAAAAGAATTCAAAGAAGATTCAAATATTGTTCGTAGATAATCTTGATCATAAACCCACAATTCATCGGTCTCAACAAACACACCGCAAAAAGAAGATTACATCGAATAGATATCCACAAGAGAGGGGAGAACATTGTATTGAGATCCAAAAAGAGAGAAGAAGCCATCTAGCTAATAACTATGGACCCGAAGGTCTGAGGTAAACTACTCACACTTCATCAGAGAGGCTATGGTGTTGATGTAGAAGCCCTCCGTGATGGATGCCCCCTCCGGCGGAGCTCCGGAACAGGCCCCAAGATGGGATCTCATGGATATAGAAAGTTGCAGCGGTGGAATTAGGTTTTTGGCTCCGTATCTGATTGTTTGGGGGTACGTAGGTATATATAGGAGGAAGGAGTGCGTCGGTGGAGCAACAGGGGGCCCACGAGGGGGAGGGCGTGCCTGGGGGGGTAGGCGCGCCCCCTACCTCGTGGCTTCCTCCTTTATTTCTTGACATAGGATCCAAGTCTCCTGGATCATGTTCGGTGAGAAAATCACGTTCCCAAAGGTTTCATTCCGTTTGGAATCTGTTTGATATTCCTTTTCTGCGAAACTCTGAATTAGGCAAAAAAACAGCAATTCTGGGCTGGGCCTCCGGTTAATAGGTTAGTCCCAAAAATAATATAAAAGTGGATAATAAAGCCCAATAATGTCCAAAACAGTAGATAATATAGCATGGAGCAATCAAAAATTATAGATACGTTGGATACGTATCAAGCATCCCCAAGCTTAATTCCTACTCGTCCTCGAGTAGGTAAATGATAAAAACAGAATTTTTGATGCGGAGTGCTACTTGGCATAATTTTAATGTAATTCTTCTTAATTGTGGTATGAATATTCAGATCTGAAAGATTCAAGATAAAAGTTCATATTGACATAAAAATAATAATACTTCAAGCATACTAACAAAGCAATCATGTCTTCTCAAAATAACATGGCCAAAGAAAGTTATCCCTACAAAATCATATAGTCTGGCTATGCTCTATCTTCACCACACAAAGTATTTAAATCATCCACAACCCCTATGACAAGCCAAGCAATTGTTTCATACTTTTGACATTCTCAAACTTTTTCAATCTTCACGCAATACATGAGCGTGAGCCATGGATATAGCATTTTATGTGGAATAGAATGGTGGTTGTGGAGGAGACAAAAAGGAGAAGATAGTCTCACATCAACTAGGCGTATCAATGGGCTATGGAGATGCCCATCAATAGATATCAATGTGAGTGAGTAGGGATTGCCATGCAACGGATGCACTAGAGCTATAAGTATATGAAAGCTCAACAAAAGAAACTAAGTGGGTGTGCATCCAACTCGCTTGCTCATGAAGACCTAGGGCATTTTGAGGAAGCCCATCATTGGAATATACAAGCCAAGTTCTATAATGAAAATTTCCCACTAGTATATGAAAGTGATATCATAGGAGAGTCTCTATCATGAATATCATGGTGCTACTTTGAAGCACAAGTGTGGTAAAAGGATAGTAACATTGTCCCTACTCTCTTTTTCTCTCATTTTTTATTTGGGCCTTTTCTCTTTTCTTTTTTTATGGCCTCTTTTTTTTATTGTTCGTCCGGAGTCTCATCCCGCTTGTGGGGGAATCATAGTCTCCAACATCCTTTCCTCACATGGGACAATGCTCTAATAATGATGATCATCACACTTTTATTTACTTAGAACTCAAGAATTACAACTCGATACTTAGAACAAAATATGACTCTATATGAATGCCTCCGGCGGTGTACCGAGATATGCAATGAATCAAGAGTGACATGTATGAAATAATTATGAACGGTGGCTTTGCCACAAATACGATGTCAACTACATGATCATGCTAAGCAATATGACAATGATGGAGTGTGTCATAATAAACGGAACGGTGGAAAGTTGCATGGCAATATATCTCGGAATGGCTATGGAAATGCCATAATAGGTGGGTATGGTGGCTGTTTTGAGGAAGGTATATGGTGGGTGTATGATACCGGCGAAAGGTGCGCGGTATTAGAGAGGCTAGCAATGGTGGAAGGAAGAAAAGTGCGTATAGTCCATGGACTTAACATTAGTCATAAAGAACTCATATACTTATTGCAAAAATCTACAAGTTATCAAAGCAAAGTATTATGCGCATGCTACTAGGGGGATAGATTGGTAGGAAAAGACCATCGCTCGTCCCCGACCGCCACTCATAAGGAAGACAATCAAAAAATAAATCATGCTCCGACTTCATCACATAACGGTTCACCATACGTGCATGCTATGGGAATCACAAACTTTAACACAAGTATTTCTCAAATTCACAACTACTCAACTAGCACAACTTTAATATCACCATCTTCATATCTCAAAACAATTATCAAGCATCAAACTTCTCATAGCATTCAACACACTCATAAGAAAAATTTTACTATTCTTGAATACCAAGCATATTAGGATTATTTAAGCAAATTACCATGCTATTTAAGACTCTCAAAATAATCTAAGTGAAGCATGAGATATCAATAGTTTCTATAAAACAAATCCACCACCGTGCTCCAAAAGATATAAGTGAAGTACTAGAGCAAAACTATATAACTCAAAAGATATAAGTGAAGCACATAGAGTATTCTAACAAATTCCAAATCATGTATGGCTCTATCATAAGGTGTGTACAGAAAGTATGATTGTGGTAAACTAACAAATAAAGACTCAAATAATACAAGACGCTCCAAGCAAAACACATCTCATGTGGTGAATAAAAATATAGCTCCAAGTAAAGTTACCGATAGAAGTAGACGAAAGAGGGGATGCCTTTCGGGGCATCCCCAAGCTTTGGCTTTTAGGTGTCCTTAGATTATCTTGGGTGTGCCATGGGCATCCCCAAGCTTAGGCTCTTGCCACTCCTTGTTCCATAATCCATCAAATCTTTACCCAAAACTTGAAAAGTTCACAACACAAAACTTAAAGTAGGAAATCTCATGAGCTCCGTTAGCGAAAGAAAACAGAAGACCACTTCAAGGTACTGTAATGAACTCATTCTTTATTTATATTGGTGTTAAACATACTGTATTCCAAATTCTTTATGGTTTATAAACTATTTTACTAGCCATAGATTCATCAAAATAAGCAAACAACACACAAAAACAGAATCTGTCAAAAACAGAACAGTCTGTAGTAATCTGTAGCTAGCGCAAGATATGGAACCCCAAAAATTCCAAAATAAATTGCTGGACGTGAGGAATTTATCTATTAATCATATGCAAAAATAATTAACTAAATATCGCTTTCCAAATAAAATTTTCAGCAGTTCTCGTGAGCACTAAAGTTTCTGTTTTTTACAGCAAGATATCAAGACTTTTCCCAAGTCTTCCCAACGGTTCTACTTGGCACAAACACTAATTAAACACAAAAAAACACAACCAAAACAGAAGCTAGGTAAATTATTTAATACTAAACAGGAGAAAAAATCAAGGAATAAAAATAAAATTGGGTTGCCTCCCAACAAGCGCTATCGTTTAAAGCCCCTAGCTAGGCATAAAAAGCAAGGATAGATCTAAGTATTGCCATCTTTGGTTGGTAATTATTCAATGAGGCATCTACCATCCTTAGGAATTTCTTTCTTTTTTTTATTATCAAACTTTTAGGCACAAGATCGAAAAATGCATTTGTAACAAATGGTTCCTTAATGATTGCAACAAGATTGGGATGAATACTTATAGATTTGAGATCCGCAGTTTCCTTACTAGAGGATTCACCCTTATTTTTAGGAACATACATAAGCTTGGCGATTTTAGTAGGAGGACTTGGAGTATTCTTTACGGAAGAAAAAGTGGTTCCCAAGTTGGTAATGATATCTTCAAGTTTATCGATCCTAGTGGAATCATGATTTATTTTCTCATTAATTATGGGTTCCTTCTCTTTAATATTTTTCAAAGTGACTCCTACTTTAGATCCATATTGAGAGATTCGGTTGTGGATCTTTTTATCCAAATTTTCAATTGACTCTACGGTAGCAACCTTATTTTCAATAATTTCGAGCCTTTACAGTACACGCTCCAAAGTTAATAAAGTTCCATTAACCAAAAGAGGTGGTAAGCCAAATAAATCTATCATAGCATTATAAGAATCAAAAGTGTGGCTACCCAAGAAATTCCCTCCGGTAATGGTATCAAGGACATATCTGTACCAAGGAGAAATGCCTACATAAAAATTGCGAAGAAGAACGGAAGTAGATTGCTTCCTGGTAGATCTATTTTGAGCATTGCAAATTCTATACCAAGCGTCTTTTAGATTTTCTCCCTCCCTTTGCTTAAAATTTAGAACTTCATTCTCGGGAGACAATGGAGAAGATAGAGGACTCACCATAACGACAAACAAATGGAAAAGAGGCAAACGGAAAAGAAAGGGAGGATAGAGAGAGAGGGCGAATAAAACGGCAAGGGTGAAGTGGGGGAGAGGAAAACGAGAGGCAAATAGCAAATAATGTAATGCGGGAGATAAGGGTTGTGATGGGTACTTGGTATGTTGACTTTTGCGTAGACTCCCCAGCAACGGCGCCAGAAATTCTTCTTGCTACCTCTTGAGCACTGCGTTGGATTTCCTTGAAGAGGAAAGGATGATGCAGCAAAGTAGCGTAAGTATTTCCCTCAGTTTTTGAGAACCAAGGTATCAATCTAGTAGGAGGCTGCACCCAAGTCCCTAGTACCTGCACAAAACAAATAACTCCTCGCAACCAACGCGATAAG
The DNA here is from genome assembly GCF_003073215.2 of Triticum urartu. NCBI lineage: Eukaryota > Viridiplantae > Streptophyta > Magnoliopsida > Poales > Poaceae > Triticum > Triticum urartu. The sequence goes on from NC_053023.1 coordinate 560,921,862, forward strand.
GGGTTGACAATCCCTTCATGGTCACTTACGAGAGTGAGATCTGATAGATATGATAGAATAATATTTTTGGTATTTTTGTGATAAAGATGCAATGTAAAATAAAAGCAAAGGAAAATAACTAAGTATTGGAAGATTAATACGATGAAGACAGACCCGGGGGCCATAGGTTTCACTAGTGGCTTCTCTCAAGAGCATAAGTATTTTACGGTGGGTGAACGAATTACTATTGAGCAATTGACAGAATTGAGCATAGTTATGAGAATATCTAGGTATGATCATGTATATAGGCAACACGTCCGAGACAAGTAGACCGACTCCTGCCTCCATCTACTACTACTACTCCACTCATCGACCGCTATCCAGCATGCATCTAGAGTATTAAGTTCATGAAAACAGAGTAACGCCTTAAGCAAGATGACATGATGTAGAGGGATAAATTCATGCAATATGATAAAAACCCCATCTTGTTATCCTTGATGGCAACAATATAATACGTGCCTTGCTGCCCCTACTGTCACTGGGAAAGGACACCGCAAGATTGAACCCAAAGCTAAGCACTTCTCCCATTACAAGAAAGATCAATCTAGTGGGCCAAACCAAACTGATAATTCGAAGAGACTTGCAAAGATAGCCAATCATACATAAAAGAATTTAGAGAAGATTCAAATATTTTTCATAGATAATCTTGATCATAAACCCATAATTCATCGGTCTCAACAAACACACCGCAAAAATAAGATTACATCGAATAGATCTCCACAAGAGAGGGGGAGAACATTGTATTGAGATCCAAGAAGAGAGAAGAAGCCATCTAGCTAATAACTATGGACCCGAAGGTCTGAGGTAAACTACTCACACTTCATCGGAGAGGCTATGGTGTTGATGTAGAAGCCCTCCATGATGGATGCCCCCTCCGGCGGAGCTCCGGAACAGGCCCCAAGATGGGATCTCATGGATACAGAAAGTTGCGGCGGTGGAATTAGGTTTTTGGCTCCGTGTCTGATCGTTTGGGGGTACATAGGTATATATAGGAGGAAGAAGTATGCTGGTGGAGCAACAGGGGGCCACGAGGGTGGAGGGCGCGCCTGGGGGGGGTAGGCACGCCCCCTACCTCGTGGCTTCCTCCTTTATTTCTTCACGTAGGGTCCAAGTCTCCTGGATCATGTTCGATGAGAAAATCACATTCCCAAAGGTTTCATTCCGTTTGGACTCCATTTGATATTCCTTTTCTGCGAAACTCTGAAATAGGCAAAAAAAACAGCAATTCTGGGTTGGGCCTCCGGTTAATAGGTTAGTACCAAAAATAATATAAAAGTGGATAATAAAGCCCAATAATGACCAAAACAGTAGATAATATAGCATGGATCAATCGAAAATTATAGATACGTTGGAGACGTATCACACAACAATAGAAGCAAGACCAATTATATCATCCTTACTAGGCACTTTTTCATGAAACTTTCTACTTGTAACGCCCCGGATACAACTTTACATATTTGTACCTCCGACTCTTGCCTTTTCCGGAGATGCGATATGAGATTCCCTTTGTGGTTGGGTTTTGTTTTCATTTTGCATTTTGTTCGTGTCATGCATTTCATATCATGCCATCATGTGCATCACTTTTGCATATGTGTTCGTCTCATGCATCCGTGCATTTTCCCCGTTGTCCATTTTGCAATCCGACACTCCTACGTCCTCCGGCGCCCCCTTTTGCCTCTTTTCGTGAGCGGGTTTTCAACTTTATCGGAATGGACCGAGATTTTCCAAGCGGCCTTGGTACACCAGCGATAGACCGCCTGTCAAGTTTTGTGCCATTTGGAGTCTGTTTGATACTCCAACGGTTAAGCGGGGAACCGTAAAGGCCTCGTGTGTGTTGCAGCCCAACACCCCTCCAAAGTCGCCCAATAACCCATCCAAACCTATTCCATGTCCTCCGTCGACGGATCACGATCGCGTGGTCGAAAACTACACTCCATTTGGACACTCCTACCTCCTCCTACTTATAAAAAGGCCTCCCCCGTCCAAAATCGCAGTCTAACCCTAGATCTTCCTCCTCCGCGCGCTGGACATGTCCACTCCGCCGCCCGCCCAATCGCGTCGCGCCACCTGTCCCTGCGCCACCCTCCGCCGCCGCGGCCCATGAGGCCCACGGCCGGCCCGCCCGCGCCCACGCTGGGCCCGAGCCGCGCCCCCGCGCTCCGCCGCCCGCTCCGCCGTGTGTCGCCGCCTTCACCGGCTCCCGCCGGAGCCGCCCTCCGCCGGCGACCTTCGCCGCGCCCTGCCGCCTCGCCTGCGCGTCCGCGCCCGCGCTAGCCGCACCGCAGCGCCGCCCTTGCGCCCTCCGCCGCCCACCGTCTTGCCCCACCGCGGCGCCGCGCCTTGCCCCGCGCCGGCCACCGTCCGAGCCAACCGGCGCCGCGCCGCCGCGTGCAACCTCGCCGGCCTCGCCACCGTTCGCCGCACCTCGCACCACCACCACCCTCGCTCGCCGGATCCACCCCGGACCGACCTCCCCACGCAACTCCGGCGACGTCGCGCCACCTGTCCCTACGCCGCCCTCCACCGCGGTGGCCCGCAAGGCCGCCAGCCCCACCCCCGCCCTCCGCCGCCCACTCCGCCGTGCGACGCCGCCTTCACCGCCTCCCGCCGGAGCCGCCCTCCGCCAGCGACCTTCGCCGCGCCCTGCCGCCTCGCCTGCGCGTCCACGCCCTCGCTAGCCGCACCACAGCGCCGCCCTCGCGCACCCTCCGCCGCCCGCCGTTCTGCGCGCCGCCGCCCACCGTCTTGCCCCACCACAGCGCCACGCCTTGCCCCGCGCCGGCCACCGTCCGAGCCAACCGGCGCCGCGCCGTCGCACGCCCCTGCGCCGACGAGTGCGACCTCGCCGGCCCCACCACCGTTCGCCCCACCTCGCACCATCGCTGCCCTCGCTCGTCGGATCCACCCCATACCGACCTCCCCACACAACTCCGGCGACGTCCGCGAACTCCAGCCACTTCTCTGGCGAGATCCGGGCTGGAGTGGATCCGATCCACCGGGAGACGAAGCGAACACCTCCCCACGTTCCCGGATCCCCTCGTCCCGCACCATCTCGTCCCGTTGACTTTCGGAGGTCCAATTTTTCTCCAAGTCCCCGAATCCATACTTTTTCATGCATACTTCATCATGCCATAACTTTGTGCTCGTTGCTCTGTTTTGCATGCACGATATATCAAAATGTTCATCCGGATGTGCTCTTCATTTTGTTCCATTGTGCCATGCTTGTTTGAGTACATATTGATGCCCAAATCGTTGATGCAAGAGTGCTATAAAATGTTAGGTGCTGATTCTTAGCAGAGTATGAGGATTTGTCATTTTTGCTACATTTGTTGTGTGCTGCATATGGTCATGTGCTCTACATGTGTTTTGGTCTATTCCTTGCCATCTTTATAGGGGTGTATGCCATGTATTTTTGTGATCAATGTGGTGACTAGCACAAGCATGCAAAGTAGCTCTCGTGATATTGCTGTTTTCAGGGACTTAGAATTTCACCAAGTCTTTGCTCTGCTGTTATTTTTATGCCATGTATTCATGTTGCTACAGTGAGATCCATGCTTCTTTTGAGTATGTTCAGTAAGGATGATTTTGACATATGGTTATGCTCTATCCATCCATGCCCCTGTTTGCATTTTTGGAGTGCCCTAGCATGACTTAATCTTGCTCTACTTTTGCTATAAAATGTTCCTGGAAGATTGTTCACGTGTTAATCAATTTTGCCAAGGTTGTTGTAGTTGATCCATGCAGGCTATGAGCTTGTTCTTGCTTTGGTTAGCTTCATGATCATGTCTTCTTGCTGGTAGTATGCTTATCTTGTCATGCAATGCCTTGTGTTGAGTGAATCGAGCTTGCAAAGATGCCTTCATAATTCTGTTTATGCCATGCCCAGTTTTCTGCCAAGTTTGAATCTGTTAACGAAACTTGCGATGTTTACATGGGTGCCATCATATCTTCTGATCCTTTTTGACTTATGGTCAGCAAGGGACTTTTGTTCTATGCTTTGAGTAGATTCATGCCATGCCTTTTTTTGCTATGATATGTTCATGTAGCATATTTTTATCTTGCTCTAAACATGTCTTCCTGATGTTAATTCCTGGCATGTTATTTTCACCAAGTCTGTGATGCTGATATCTTTTGCACTTTTGCCATGCTTGTTTGAACCTGCTATTGTGTAAATTAGCCGTATCTCAGTGTTCATCTTTTTTCAAGCATCTTGAGTAGATCACTGCCATGTGCTTTGTTGCTATGCTGGAGTGCAGTAGCTTAGTTTCTTGTTGCATTCTAGATGGCATCGTGTTGTTAATCGCAGAATTGTGCCATTCTTGTTTTGCTTGCCATTTGCGAACCGTGCATCCGATTCCGGTGATCTTTATATCAATTTCGACCGAAATCAACTCATCTTTCCAGAGGCACACTTGGTTTGCCAAGTTGAGGCCTGGTTCAATCTTTTCCTTCCGGAGCATGCATATGCATTGCATATCACATCCCGCATGTCATGTCATGTTTTGCATCATGTTGCTTGCGCATTGCACCGTGGTTGATTGTGGTTTCTTTTGCTTGTGCTCTTGCTTTGGGTAGAGCCGGGAGACGAGTACGTGTTCGAGGAACCCGTTGAGTACGCTTACGAGGATCAAGCTTTCATCAACTCAGAGAACTTTGCAGGCAAGATGATCATACCCTTTAAATCACTTCTATCTTTGCTCGTTAGTTGCTCGCTCTATTGCTATGCCGCGATACCTACCACTTGCTATAACATGCCTCTCATATTGCCTTGTCAAGCCTCTAACCCACCTTTCCCAGCAAACCGTTGTTTGGCTATGTTACCGCTTTGCTCAGCCCCTCTTATAGCGTTGCTAGTTGCAGGTGAAGATGGAGTTTGTTCCTTGTAGGAACATGGATATTGTTGGGATATCATTATTATATCTTGTTTACTTTAATGCATCTATATACTTGGTAAAGGGTGGAAGGCTCAGCCTTATGCCTGGTGTTTTGTTCCACTCTTGCCGCCCTAGTTTCCGCCATACCGGTGTTATGTTCCTTCATTTTGCGTTCCTTACGCGGTTGGGGGAATGGGACCCCCTTGACAGTTCGCTTTGAATAAAACTCCTCCAGCAAGGCCCAACCTTGGTTTTACCATTTGCCACCTAAGCCTTTTCCCTTGGGTTCTACAGACTCAAGGGTCATCTTTATTTTAAACCCCCGGGCCACTGCTCCTCTGAGTGTTGGTCCAACTTGTCAGCCGCCGGTGGCCACCAGGGGCAACTCTGGGCTGGCCTACCGGAAGTTTGGACAATCCGGTGTGCCCTGAGAACGAGATATGTGCAGCTCCTATCGGGATTTGTCGGCACATTCGGGTGGCTTTGCTGGTCTTGTTTTACCATTGTCGAGATGTCTTGTAACCGGGATTCCGAGTCTGATCGGGTCTTCCTGGGAGAAGGAATATCCTTCGTTGACCGTGAGAGCTTGTGATGGTCTAAGTTAGGACACCCCTGCAGGGTTTTGAACTTTCGAAAGCCGTGCCCGCGGTTATGGGCAGATGGGAATTTGTTAATATTCGGTTGTAGAGAACCTGACACTTAACTTAATTTAAAATGAATCAACCGTGTGTGTAGCCATGATGGTCTCTTTTTCGACGGAGTCCGGGAAGAGAACATGGTGTCGTGTTATGCTTGAACGTAAGTAGTTTCAGGATCACTTCTTGATCTTTATAGCTTCTCGACCGTGCTTTGCTTCTCTTCTCGCTCTCATTTGCGTAAGTTAGCCACCATATAGGCTAGTGCTTGCTGCAGCTCCACCTCACTACCTTTTCCTACCCATAAGCTTAAATAGTCTTGATCGCAAGGGTGTGAGATTGTTGAGTCCCCGTGACTCACAGATACTTCCAAACAGTTTGCAGGTGCCGATGATACCAGTGCAGGTGGCACAACTGAGCTTAAATGGGAGCTCGATGAAGATCTTGATCGTAGTCTTGTTTCATTTCCAGTTGATCGGTAGTGGAGCCCAGTCGGGGTGATCTGGGATCTAGCATTTGGGGTTGTCTTTCTTATTTGGTTCCGTAGTCGGACCTTGATTGTATTCTGGATGATGTAATATTATATTTATGTATTATGTGAAGTGGCGATTGTAAGCCAACTCCTTATCCCTTCCTTATTCAGTACATGGGATGTGTAAAGATTACCCCACTTGCGACATGCCTACCATGCGGTTATGCCTCTAAGTCGTGCCCCGACACGTGGGAGATATAGCCGCATCGTGGGTGTTACAAGTTGGTAATCAGAGCCTTCCCCGACTTAGGAGCCCCTGCTTGATCGAATCGCTAATGTTGTTGAGTCTAGAACAAAATGTTTTGAGTCTTAGGATTATATATATCGGAGAGTATGATTCTTTTTACTCCTCGGTCCCTTCATCACTCTGGTGAGGCCTCCTGACGTAGAGTTTTGACTCTTCTCTCCTCAAATTTCACTAATTTTTTTTAGGATCACACGGGTATCTTGGAATCGTTTCGATGGTTTTGTGACGAGAACATTGTTCTTGGTGCCTCCTGACATTTAGGGGTTGTGGCAGTGTCCCGGGGAGTTGAGCTCCGAGGTGTTGCCGTCACAATTTTATCGTTGCAGTTCTGGAATACCTGAGTTCGCCGACATCGATAATCTCTTTTATGCAGTTGTTGGTGAGATAACCTTGACGCCACCCAGTACTGGGGCGGGAGTTCGGGAGTATTGCCATAACTCGTATAACGGATGCTTTTCGAAGGTTGAGGTAAATGATTTCCGGAGGTTTCTTGGTTATGTGTTGAAGGATGGATACAGTTGGATGTAGGATTTGCTAGTTTTGGGTGAGATATTATGCTTCCCCTGTATCCCCAACACCTGATTGCATAACCAGAAAGTTTCGGGAGTTTATAAGTGGGAACTCAAGTATCATGTAGGATATCTTTCCAACAGACACATGATACGATATGGGATCTATCATATGTTTGTTTCTGGCTTATTCTGCAAGCCAATCCTTTGTTTTGTTTTTTTAAGTTGTGGTATTCGAGTTGCTTCAATGTCAAGTGTTGATTCCATACCTTTCCTAAGCGATGCTCTCTTATTTCTATGGGAGTATTAATCCTTCTTGATCATCAAGGTTGTCATCTCAATGCTATTTTCCAACCGGCGTGTTTCTCTTCAAGTGGATCCGATCATTTTCAACATTCGCAAGATCAACTCTAAGTTTCTCAACGGTGTTTGCTTCAGCCATCCCAAGTTGCCTTTGTTTTACCCCCCCCCCCCCCCCTTTTTTTTTCAAATCTCATACTTCATAATCAAGTATCCATCTTATGGATGTGAATCCTCTTTACTCCTCTCTTTCAGTGTTCTTATCCGGTGATTCACAGGAAGATCCTAATGGAGCTTCAAGTTCATCATTCTTCGTTCTTTTCCTTCTCCGATGGTTCCAACTCAAGCCTTTCAGGGTTGATCGCATTCTTTTCCTCATTTCAAATGATTTCCCAAGCCGTTGCACCTCTTAATCTTTCACCTCTCTCTATTCAATTGGTCGGGAGTGCTGAAGATATCTCAGAAGGCTCGTCTTTTCATTCAAGATCCGTTCAACCTATTTCGAGGTTGTTATCTCATTCAAGACATTTAATTCAACCGGTGCAATCTCTCTTTCGAGAAATCATTTCAACGGTGTTTCTTTTGATTGGGCCCTAACCCACAGGTCTTTCCCAGGATCTTACCTGACTCTTCTATTTTTTTCCGGAGGTATTCTCAAATTCATTTCAAAGTTTGACGTAAGAATGAGTTATCATCAGTCATATGTATTTCTCCAAGATCTGTCAAATTCTTTTCATTGTTGGCTCAACCTCTTCATTATTCATTCTCCCGGAGTATCTCAATAATTCATGGTGGTTTTTTCTCGTCGTCACTCTCGGATTGTGAAGACGGAAGAAGAGTTTCTCTTAAATCTTGCTTCCTTCTCTTCAAGATTCACGGTTCTAGCTTGATGCCATCCTCTCATAATTGTTTTCGATTGTGAGAATTCTTTTCACCCATCCGGAGAAATTTCAAGATTCTTCTCAGTTTGATTCTCCAAAGGCCATCATTTCGGGTTTATTCATCCTCAGCTTTCAGATATTGGTCTCCAAATCTTACCGGTGCATCATTCAAGTTTTTCTCTAATCAGTTCGCGATCTCTTCGTTCTCTTGCATCTTGTTTCACTCAAGTATCTTCGTTCATTTTCAATTCTTATCGGTGGGTTGTTCAAGAGTTCTCTCCCTTCGTTATCAAATAGATTCATTCATTCTTTCCAATCCTACCGGTGGATCGTTGAAGACCTTCTCAAGTTTGTGCTATATCTATCTTAACCCTTTCTTTCTACGAGAATAAGTAGTATGCCAAATCCATTGTGTGCCATCAATTTAAATTGATGAAGGATAAGCATAATGTAATTCTTATTCTGGTTTAATCCAAGTGATTAATTCCTTTATTCCGGAGGTTCATCAAAATTCTTGATTTCATTTATTCATCTTTCTTTCCGGAGTTCCAAGTTTTTCCGCTTTATCTCGCCGCGAAGCTCCATCTAAATCATTGCAAGGCTCCTACCGGAGTTCCTTTCAACTTACCTTTCGTTTGATCATCCTTTTGTTGTCGGAGTTCTTCATGGAGGCTCTACATGATGGTTCATAAATGATTTAAATTCCTTCTCGAAGTTTTCATCGAGATTCTTTTCAAAGGAGCTCAAGTATTCTTCATCTTGCAATCCGGAGTGCAATTCTTTATACCTTATCTTTTGAGGTGGTGTTATGTCATTCTTGACAATTTCCCTTCGCGTTTCATGATTCGCAAGTTGTCAAGTATGATATAGTTTAAACCCATCAATTTCTTCGAGCATGAGCTCTTCTCAATCCATCATTCTCTTCGTGCAGTTATCTTGGGTTATATTTCATCTAAAGCTTTCCCTAAGGATTGTTGCTATTTATGGTGCTTATAAATGACCCAAGTTCTTCATTTATCCTCCCGGTGATATAAGCTTCTCGTCTTCTTGGTGATATCAATCCAATCTTTTGTCTTCCGTTAGTGGCAGAATTTCACCTCATAATTTCGAGATGTTCTCTATAAGCCCACAACAAGCTTACTCTTTTTGCTGTTGGTTTTCCAACAACTCTGTTCGACCCTTCTCCTAAAGATGCTTTTCAAGCTCATTCGAGGTATAAGATATTGTTTTCTCTTTCGTTCATTACATTCCATTCTCTCATTTCTTCCGGAGGCACTGTGATGTTGCTCTCTTCGACCCATCATCTTGTTTTGTCAAGATCATGTTCTTTCCTTTGCTTATCCATTTAACCGGAGTGTTGTGCCCTCTGCTCAAGTTGTTTTCATCTTACCAAGTCTTGCGTCACTTTTCAACCGGATTGCTGTCCGAATTTGTTCTTCCTTGTTTCCCTTTTCTGACGGAGATTGTCAACTTCGTTCATCTCCGTTGTATTCTGTTCTCGAAATGGTTTAACCTTTCAAGGTTCTTTGGTCTCACTCATTTGTCAAAGAAGCAACTTAGTTTTACCTCTCCTCTTCCTCTTCCTTTTCCCTCCGGTGCCATCCTAGATCTCGGGACGAGATCCTCTTGTAGTGGTGGAGTGTTGTAACGCCCCGGATACAACTTTCCATATTTGTACCTCCGACTCTTGCCTTTTCCGGAGATGCGATATGAGATTCCCTTCGTGGTTGGGTTTTGTTTTCTTTTTGCATTTTGTTCGTGTCATGCATTTCATATCATGTCATCATGTGCATCACTTTTGCATGCGTGTTCGTCTCATGCATCCAAGCATTTTCCCCGTTGTCCGTTTTGCAATCTGACACTCATACGTCCTCTGGCGCCCCCTTTTGCCTCTTTTCATGAGCGGGTGTTGAACTTTCTCGGAATGGACCGAGATTTGCCAAGCGGCCTTGGTACACCATCAGTAGATCGTCTGTCAAGTTTCATGCCATTTGGAGTCCGTTTGATAATCCAATGGTTAACCGGGGAACCGTAAAGGCCTCGTGTGTGTTGCAGCCCAACACCCCTCCAAAGTGGCCCAATAACCCATCCAAACCTATCCCATGTCCTCCATCGTTGGATCACGATCGCGTGGTCGAAAACAACACTCCATTTGGACACTCCTACCTCCTCCTGCCTATAAAAAGGCCTTCCCCGTCCAAAATCGCAGTCTGACCCTAGATCTTCCTCCTCCACGCGCTGGACATGTCCACTCCGCCGCCGGACATGTCCGCGCCGCCGCCCCACCCAAACGCGTCGTGCCACCTGTCCCTGCGCCGCCCTCCGTCGCGGCGGCCCGCAAGGCTGCCGGCCCCACCCCCGCGCTCTGCCGCCCACTCCGCCGTGCGCTGCCGCCTTCACCGCCTCCCGCCGGAGCCGCCCTCCGCCGGCGACCTTCGCCGCGCCCTGCCGCCTCGCCTGCGCGTCCACGCCCGCGCTAGCCGCACCGCAGCGCCGCCCTCGCGCGCCCTCCGTCGCCCGCCGTTCTGCGCGCCGCCGCCCACCGTCTTGCCCCACCGTAGTGCCGCGCCTTGCCCCGCGCCGGCCACCGTTCGAGCCAACCGGCGCCGCGTCGTCGCACGCCCCTGCGCCGACGAGTGCGACCTCGCCGGCCCCACCACCGTTCGCCCCACCTCGCACCACCGCCGCCCTCGCTCGCCGGATCCACCCCGGACCGACCTCCCCACGCAACTCCGGCGACGTCCGCGAACTCCGGCCACTTCTCCGGTGAGATCCGGGCTGGAGTTGATCCGATCCACCGGGAGACGAAGCAAACACCTCCCCTCGTTCCCGGATCCCCTCGTCCCACACCATCTCATCCCGTTGACTTTTGGAGGTCCAATTTTTCTCCAAGTCCCCGAATCCATACTTTTTCATGCATACTTCATCATGCCATAACTTTGTGCTCGTTGCTCTGTTTTGCATGCACAATATATCAAAATGTTCATCCGGATGTGCTCTTCATTTTGTTCCATTGTGCCATGCTTGTTTGAGTACATCTTGATGCCCAAATCGTTGATGCAAGAGTGCTATAAAATGTTAGGTGCTGATTCTTAGCAGAGTACGAGGATTTGTCATTTTTGCTACATTTGTTGTGTGCTGCATATGGTCATGTGCTCTACATGTGTTTTGGTCTATTCCTTGCCATCTTTATAGGGGTGCATGCCATGTATTTTTGTGATCAATGTGGTGACTAGCACAAGCATGCAAAGTAGCTCTCGTGATATTGCTGTTTTCAGGGACTTAGAATTTCACCGAGTATTTGCTCTGCTGTTATTTTTATGCCATGTATTCATGTTGCTACAGTGAGATCCATGCTTCTTTTGAGTATGTTCAGTAAGGATGATTTTGACATATGGTTATGCTCTATCCATCCATGCCCCTGTTTGCATTTTTGGAGTGCCCTAGCATGACTTAATCTTGCTCTACTTTTGCTATAAAATGTTCCTGGAAGATTGTTCATGTGTTAATCAATTTTGCCAAGGTTGTTGTAGTTGATCCATGCAGGCTATGAGCTTGTTCTTGCTTTGGTTAGCTTCATGATCATGTCTTCTTGCTGGTAGTATGCTTATCCTGTCATGCAATGCCTTGTATTGAGTGAATCGAGCTCGCAAAGATGCCTTCATAATTTTGTTTATGCCATGCCCAGTTTTCTGCTAAGTTTGAATCTGTTAACGAAACTTGCTATGTTTATATGGGTGCCATCATATCTTCTGATCCTTTTTGACTTATGGTCAGTAAGGGACTTTTGTTCTATGCTTTGAGTAGATTCATGCCATTCCTTGCTTTGCTATGATATGTTCCTGTAGCATGTTGTTAGATTGCTCTAAACATGTCTTCCTGATGTTAATTCCTGGCATGTTTTTATTTTCACCAAGTCTGTGATGCTGATATCTTTTGCACTTTTTCCATTCTTGTTTGAACTTCCTATTGTGTGAATTAGCCGTAGCTCAGTGTTCATCTTTTGTCAAGCATCTTGAGTAGATCACTGCCATGTGCTTTGTTGCTATGCTGGAGTGCAGTATCTTATTTTCTTGTTGCATTCTAGATGGCATCGTGCTGTTAATCGCAGAATTGTGCCATTCTTGTTTTGCTTGCCATTTGCGAACCGTGCATCCGATTCCGGTGATCTTTATATTGATTTCGACCGAAATCAACTCATCTTTCCAGCGGCATACTTGGTTTTCCAAGTTGAGGCCTGATTCAATCTTTTCCTTCCGGAGCATGCATATGCATTGCATATCACATCCCGCATGTCATGTCATGTTTTGCATCATGTTTCTTGTGCATTGCACCGTGGTTGATTGTGGTTTCTTTTGCTTGTGCTCTTGCTTTGGGTAGAGCCGGGAGACGAGTACGTGTTCGAGGAACCCGTTGAGTACGCTTACGAGGATCAAGCTTTCGTCAACTCGGAGAACTTTGCAGGCAAGATGATCATACCCTCGAAATCACTTCTATCTTTGCTTGCTAGTTGCTCGCTCTATTGCTATGCCTCTGCGAACGACGATTTCTTTACCCATTGAGGCTAGCTTGCCCTTGAAAGCCAGATTATTTCAGTTGAACCAAATGCTTAGACTGGCCCAGCGAGGCTAGGTGAGCAATAGCCCAGGATCCAAACGTGCCCAAGAAAACAAGCAAACTACACATTGAAAACTGAACCTGTCAAAAACAGAATAGTCTGTAATAATATGTACTCCAACCATACTTCTGCTACTCAAAAAATTCTGAAAAGTTAGGACAACCTGGGAAATTTGTATATCAATCTTGTGCAAAAAGAATCAGGATTTTATCACGCTTTTTTAAAAAATGAAAATTATTTTACCGGGCGCAAAAGTTTCTGTTTTTCAGTAAGATCAAATCAACTATCATCATAGACCATCCCAAAGGTCTTACTTGGCACTTTATTGAAACAAAAGCTATAAAACATGACTAATACAATAGCCTAATCATGTGAACAGACAAAAACAGTACGTAAAAGTGTTGGGTTGTCTCCCAACAAGCGCTTTTCTTTAATGCCTTTTAGCTAGGCATGATGATTTCAATGATGCCCGCATAAAAGATAAAAAATTGAAACACAAAGAGAGCGTCATGAAGCATATTACTAGCATATTTAAGCCTAACCCACTTCTTATGCATACGGATTTTGTGATCAAAAAACTTATGGGAACAAGAATCAACTAGCATAGGAAGGCAAAACAGGAAAATTTTTAAGATTTTCAACACATGGAGAGAAAACTTGATATTGTTGCAATACCTACAAGCATATGTTCCTCACTCATAATAATTTTTAGTAGCATCATGAAAAAATTCAACAATATAACCATCACATAAAGCATTCTTTTCATGATGCATAAGCATAGAAATTTTGCTACTCTCCACATAAGCAAATTTATTCTCATCAATAGTAGTGGGAGCAAATTCAACAAAATAACTATCATGAGATTGAAAATTAAAATCATGATGACAAGTTTCATGGTTATCATTATTATTTATGACATACATGTCATCACCATAATCATCATAGATAGCAACTTTGTTGTCATAGTCAATTGAAACCTCCTCCAAAATAGTGGGTTAATCACTAAATAAAGTCATGACCTCTCCAAATCCACTTTCATTATTATAATCATCATAAATAGGAGGCATGAAATTATTATAAAAAAATTGCACACCAACTCTTGGGGGACCAAAAATATCATCTTCATCAAATATAGCATCCCCAAGCTTGTGGCTTTGCATATCGTTAGCATCATGGATATTCAAAGAGTTCATACTAATAACATTGCGATCATGCTCATCTTTCAAAGATTTTTTGTAAAACATTTTATAGAATTCTTCTTCTATCAATTGAGCACAATTTTTCTTTCCATCATTTTCACGAAAGACATCATAAAGATGAATAATATGATGCAACCGCAATTCTATTTTTTAGTTTTCCTTAATAAACCAAACTAGTGATAAAACAAGAAACTAAAAGATTCAATTGCAATACCTTCAAGCACTCACCTCTCCGGCAACGGCGCCATAAAAGAGCTTGATGTCTACTATGCAACTTTATTCTTGTAGACACGTGTTAGGCCTCCAAGCGCAGAGTTTTGTAGGACAGTGGCAATTTTCCCTCAAGTGGGTGACCTAAGGTTTATCAATCCGTGGGAGGCGTAGGATGAAGATGGTCTCTCTCAAACAACCCTGCAACCAAATAATAAAAAGTCTCTTGTGTCCCCAACACATCTAATACAATGGCAAATTGTATAGGTGTACTAGTTCGGCGAAGAGATGGTGATAAAAGTGTAATATGGATGGTAGAAATATATTTTTATAATCGGAATAAATAAAAACAACAAGGTAGCAAATAGTAAATGGGCACAAAAATGGTATTGCAATGCTTGAAAATGAGGCCTAGGGTCCCTACTTTCACTAGTGCAATCTCTCAACAATGCTAATATAATTGGATCATATAACCATCCATCAACGTGCAACGAAGAATCGCTCCAAAGTTCCTATCTAGCGGAGAACATAAGAAGAAATCGTTTGTAGCTATTCTTTCTGATCGATCTATCTAAGAGTTCGTACTAAAATAACACCAAGTTATTCTTTCCGATCGATCTATCCAAGAGTTCATACTAAAATAACACCAAGTTATTCTTTTCGATCGATCTATCAAGAGTTTGTACTAAAATAACACCAAGTTATTCTTTCCGATCTAGGGTCACCCTGAGGGTTTTTGGAATATTTGACGATTTATAGGGCGAAGAGGGGGTACGAGAGGCCACCGAGGTGGGCACAACCCACCTGGGTGAGCCTGGGCCCCCAGGCGCGCCCTGGTGGGTTGTTCCCCCCTCAGGGCACGCCCAGGTGCTGCTTTGGCCCACTGGATGTCTTCTGGTCCATTAAAAACCCACAAAAAGTTTCACGGTGTTTGGACTTCGTTTGGTATTGATTTCCTGCGATGTAAAAACAAGCAAAAAACAGCAACTGGCACTGGGCAGTGGGTCAATAGGTTAGTCCCAAAAAATGATATAGAGTTGCTATAAAATGCTTGTAAAACATCCAAGAATGATAATAAAACAGCATGAATACTTCATAAATTATAGATATGTCAGAGACGTACCAGAACCCAACGAGGAGCAGAAGGAAATGACAAGTGGTTTTCAGCAAGGTAATGTCTGCAAGTGCTGAAATTGTAAGTAACTGAGTAGTTTGATAGCAAGATATTTTGTAATGAGTAAGTAATGATAATAGTAACAAAAGTGCAGCAAGGTAGCCCAATCCTTCTGAGGCAAAGGACAGGCCAAAACAGTCTCTTATAGTAAGCAAAGCATTCTTGAGGGTACACAGAAATTTCATCTAGTCACTTTCATCATGTTGATTCGATTCATGTTCGCTACTTTGATAATTTGATATGTGGGTGGACTAGTGCTTAGGTGTTGTTCTTACTTTAACAAACCTGCTACTTATGATTAACCCCCTCGCAAGCATCCGCGACTACGAGAAAAGTATTAAGGATAAATCCTAACCATAGCATTAAACTTTTGGATCCAATTGGCCCCTTATGGAATAGCGCATAAACTAGGGTTTAAGCTTTTGTCACTCTCACAACCCATCATCTAATAACTACTCCACAATGCATTCCCTTAGGCCAAAATATGGTGAAGTGTCATGTAGTCGTCGTTCACATGACACCACTAAGGGAATCACAACATACATACTATCAAAATATCTAACACATATCAAATTCACATGATTACTTGCAACATGATTTCTCCCATGACCTCAAGAACAAAAGCAACTACTCACAAGTGATAAATATGCTCAAGATCAGAGGGGTATTAAATAGCATAATGGATCTAACACATATAATCTTCCACCAAATAAACCATATAGTAATCAACTACAAGATGTAATAACACTACTAGTCACCCACAAGCACCAATCTATAGTTCTGGTAACAAGATTGAACACAAGAGATGAACCGGGGTTTGAGATGAGATGGCGATGTTGAAGGTGTTGATGGAGATTGCCCTCCCCAAGATGGGAGAGTTGTTGGTGATGATGACGATGGTTTCCCCCTCCGGGAGAGAAGTTCCCCTGGCGGAATCGCTCCGCCGGAGGGCAAAAGTGCTCATGCCCAAGTTCTGCCTCGAGATGGCGGCGCTCCGTCCCGAAAGTCCTCTCTTATTTTTTCTATGTCAAAATGACTTATATACCAAAAGGTGGGCACCAGAGGTGGGCCTGGGTGAGCACAACCCACCAGGGCGCGCCCAGGTGGGTTGTGCCCACCCGGTGGGCCCCCTCTGGTACTTATTTGCTCCAATATTCTTCATATATTCCATAAAAATTCTCCGTAAAGTTTCAGCTTGTTTGGAGTTGTGCAGAATAGGTAGCCTGACGTAGCTTTTCCAGGTCCAGATTTCCAACTGCCAGAATTCTCCCTCTTTGTGTGTACCTTACAAATTATGAGACAAAAGGCATTAGAATTACTCCAAAAAGCATTATTACACATAAATACATCATAAATAACAGTAGGAAAACATGATGCAAAATGGACGTATCAACGGACTGCCAGAACTGGGAGCCTCCTGACCTAATGCAAAAGGCAAGGGGTTGGCCACGCAAGTATTTGCTCAGGATGATTTGTAGCCACAGGCCACCCTCGCCATTCGTAATGCACCAAAGCCATCTCGTGAGGAGAGCCAGGTTCATACATTTAGAGGACATGATGCCGAGGCCGCCTTGGTCTCTAGGTTTGCAGATGTCGATCCAACGGACCATATGGTATTTCTTCTTATCACCCTCGTCGGCCCAGTAGAAACACGCCTGGACAGAGCCAATCTCATGATGCAACGTTTCGGGTAGGCTGTAGAAACTCATGATGAACAGAAGGAGGCTGGATAGGGACGAGTTGATGAGGATCGTCCGAGCCGCCTTAGACAACCAACAGCCCTGCCAAGGCTCGATACGGTGTTGGAGCTTGAGAACCGAGGGCCTTAGATCCGCCACAGATAGGCGGGAGTTGCTAATGGGGATCCACAGGTAGGCAGTTGGGAATGACCCAAGCCGACAGTTAAGCCGGTTAGCAATACTCTGGCTATCGGAGGTGGAGTAGCCAAGAACCATCACCTCGCTCTTATCGAAGTTTATTTTGAGACCCGACAACTGCTAGAAGCACAGCAACAGGAATTTCAGGTTCGGGATATCGGCCGCCAAGCCTTGCACCATGATAATGGTGTCGTCGGCGTATTGGAGGAGGGAGACACCTCCTCCCTCCACTAGGTGCGGGACTATGCCGTGAATGTGGTCGGTGGCCTTTGCCCTATCCAGGATCAATGCCAGGGAGTCAACCACCATGTTGAACAGAAATGGAGAAAAGGGGTCCCCTTGTCTAACCCCACATAAGGTGGGGAAATAGGGCCTCATCTCGCCATTAATGTTCACCGCGGTGCGCCTAGAGGTCACCATCTGCATGACCCGGGTGACCCAGCGATCGTCGAACTCTTTCCTGAGCAACACTTCCTGAAGGAAGGACCAGCTAACCGTGTAATAGGCCTTGTGGAAGTCGATTTTCAGGAAGACTGCTTTGAGGTTTTTGGACCGGACCTCGTGCAGGACTTCGTGGAAGACAATGACCCCATTTGGATATACTGGCCTTGTATGAAGACAGACTGATCCGGGTGGGTGATGCGGCCAGCCAAAGGGGCCACCCTATTGGCGTACCCTTTGCTAGAATGCGGAAGATCACATTGATCACCGTGATCGGTCGTAACTGACGGATGTCTGAAGCGCCAGGCACCTTGGGGATCAAGGTGATGATCCCGTAGTTAAGGCGACCGAGGTCAATGGAGCCCACATAGAACTCCTCAAAGAGGGCCATGACCTCCGGTTTTATGGCCGTCTAGAAGGTCTGGAAGAACTTCACTGGCAGACCGTCTGGACCAGGGGCGGACGAAGGATTCATTCCTTTAATCGCCAGCCAGACTTCCTCCTCGGTGAATGGGACCGTGAGGGCAACATTCTCCTCGGCCCAGATGCACTGAAAACCAGCCCAGAAGTCAGGAGCGAGAGCCAGGCCCCCTTAGGGGGGGGGAGAGGGCTTTATAGAAGCCATCTACATAAGCACGGATGTTGTACGCTGCAGGAGGGTCTCCCCATCCCATTGCAAGGGGATGGTATTGCAACGCCTACGACCATTGGCGATGGCCTGGAAGTAGGCGGTATTGGCGTCACCCTTGAGGACCCAATTTTCGGTTCCCCAAAGTCGCCAATAAGCCTCCTTGCCAGTGTCTCGAAGCATCCACTCATCGGGGGATATGCACACCGAGTCGGCCTGGAGGTCCAACGCCTGGATGGAGGCCAGGAGGGTTGGGTAGTGTAAAACTTTAAATTGCATGAATCACATAATTTTATTGACTTACAAAACTGGGTAAATCAATATATTCACTTAGTATAAAACTTTAAATGGCATGAATCACATAATTTTTTAGTAAGTCAATAAAATTATGTTTTCTCTAGCAAGTCTATGTAAATGCTTACTACTAGCAAATAAGGATTACAATTAAAATTACATTTTTTTTACACAATCAACCTTTTTTTTCAGGAACACAATCAGACTAACATGAGCGGGTAATCATGGACAAACCTATTATTTAGAATATTTATACCTCTGCTGGCAATTATCTGGCGCGATTTAAAAATTGTACACACTGCATTTTACTAGAACAGAGGGATTATTTCGCGGTCAAGAAAGTGCAAGAGCTTTCCATCCATGATATGAGGCCGGATGTTGATTGGACCTTGGACGTCCTGTGATACTCCCCTAGTACCCTACTCCCGTGGATGCAATCGCAGCGTCTCTCTCTTCTAGTCTAGCCTTTCATCACGGTCCAAAAAGCGAGACAGCAGCTACACACGTACTACTCCACCAGCAGTGCACGCCAAACAAAGAATTTTCACTTCCTCTCGTCCTTCTCGAAGAAAATTTCCTGCTATATTTACGGCCTATTTACGGCACGCATTTTCTCCGGGCCGAGATCTCGGGGGCCGTGCACTCACGCTCGACACGACACAAAACGATAGTTTCTCCCCCTCGTCTCGCAGTCCTGTCTCGTCATGGCAGCTGTGATGCGAGCGGCACTAGAAATTCGTTGACCTGTGGAAACTTGACGTCCGGACCCTGCCAGTACGGCATATTGGAAGTAAGGGCTCGGCTAAGGGTTGTGCCCATGGTGCCATTTGCAATTTCACGTAAGAGAGAGGTGTTGCCTGCGCAGAAAAGGCTATCAGCCTTTCTCTCTCCGCCCTCCCCGCAAGTGCACTGCAAGGCTGCGACACCGCCCTCCGCCGTGGAGCCAAACCACGGAAACGCCATCGCCTCGGAACCGGCACCGAGGCAGGCAGGCAGGCAGAGCAGGACCCCTACGCCTACGGCCCAGTGCCCCACACCACACCCATGGCCATGGCCACGGACACCATCACAGCGACCGCTGCGACGCAGCATTTCTTTAACCCCTCAACCTGAGCCCTTTCTTGGCCATTCTGCCAGTGAGCACGTGACCACACGCTGCCCGTTGCTCCCGCCCTCCATGTCTCCCTCTCTCTCCTACAGCTGCGCTCTGCGGAGCTAAAGCTAATTGTACTCGCAGCGTACCAGAGGAGCTCAACCCTGCCTGTTCTTTCTTGCCGTGCGGGTGCGGTCACCGCCGCCGCCGCCGCGCTCCGTGCCGCGTCCGTGATCTGCCATCCAGCCGTGCATGCGCCGAGGCTTCGACCAGGCCCCTGCGGTGAGAAGCCATTATCCCTTTCTTTCCCTGCCACCCCTGCTCCTCACGAGCGCCTCCCTGTTCCTGGCCTTCCTTTTTGTTCTTCCATCTCGTTCTGGATCTTGTGGTTCTTGCAATGCGGTCGATGGCCAAGGGGATAATGCAGCCGAGGGTCTGTTCTTGGCTTCAGCTCGGCTTCTTCGCATCTTGTGTTTTCTTCTCTACTTTACATCTTGTGTGTTTACGACAGGAGGACTATGAGCTCTGTGACATTTGTGCGATACAAAACTAACCAGGTGTGAGTTGGATTTTATTTGTTTTTGGAAATGGAGGTGCTTCCTGGATGGGGAATGGGTCCGAATGGGACCAAGATTTGGCCCATTTTTTGTAGTCCCAGATGGATGCTTCCCATTGCTCTGGATTTGATTTTGGTGATTGCTACTTGTACATACAGATACGGTTGGGTGGCCAAGATTTGATTTGACCTTTTTTGGCTTCTGTTTTCTCCACATTCTTTCTTTTTGCTGTCATGTTTGTTAGAAAAGCAGAGGATGTGTGGATTATTCGTGTACTGCTTTTTTTACTTTATGTTATTTCAGTGAATAGAAGAAGTGACGGCCGATTCGTCGGTCCATTTTATTCCGCTTGGTAGCTGAACAGAGCATTTTCTGGTTGCCACCTTCTTTCCTTTAATCTGCATAGAAATGCTCATAATAAGATGGAGCGTTTTGGGGCCCGGGTTTAATTTTGCAATCTTCTTCTTGTGCATATAAATGCTCCAGGGTTACTATTACAATCATCCTATCTTTGGGGTCCCGGATTTAACTGTTGTAGGGCGTCGTACATGTCTCTCAATTTATCTTTGGAAACACGAAAATGTCAATATCCATTTATTACTTCTCGAAGATGCGTTTGCAATGTAGGGTTGAGCAATCATTAAGGCATCTCATTGTTTCCTTTGCACGGAGAAATCAAAATAAACTTTATAATCTGAGCGTTTTTACTGTTTTACTTCAGGTTCCTGCGACGCTGTTATAATGGAAGCAGCCACATTCAAGGAAACAGCCAGAACTGAACTATAATCAGATATTGTTGCTGTGTAATACAGATTCAAAATGACTGACATGAGGCGCCACTCCGTCTCCGTGGATGTCCCACTGTCAAGAACCCTGGTGCAGCTCAAGCGAGTGAGGTCGCTGCGGGATCCAGCAACAAACTCTATGAGCAAGTATGCATCTCCTTCTGACAGTATGATCTGGGAGACTGCTTCTAGCAATGGAGCGATGATGGAAGGAAGCAGGTCAGCACACCATCATTTGATTGAAGAGGATGTGGATTTGGAAGCCGAAGCTACCATGGGGTCAGAGCGAAGCTTCCGGGCACCAAATGCAAGAACTGCATCTTACAGGAAATCTTCAGTTGTCAGGATCAGAGGCTTCAACCCACCAAGAAACAAGCAAGTTCATCGTGTCCGCGGGGATGGTCACAGGAAATCGGTGGATTCTAACCACTCTAATCATAGCTCCCTTCGGCAGTTGGCAAACAATATAGTAACCAACGTGGTGGAGGAGAAGGAAGAGGAGGAGGTGAATTCCTATGAACGGGCACATCTCGCTTTGCCAGAGAAGAGCGAGGAAGAAGTGAAAAGGCGTTCCAAATTCAAGGGCAAGTCTTCTGCTGCAATGAGCCGCGTTGGCAGCCCCTGTATGTCTGCCAGTGAAGCGCGTTCAGTTGGATCCAGAAGAAGCACAGTAGGGCATGGAACTGAGGACACACGAGTTAGGTCGAATGATGTTGTAGGATCAAACTTCAGTGGATGCGGTATAAGCTACTGCTGGTCAGGAGCATCAAAGTACCGCGATCTTTATTCCGATAGTGATGGTCCAGAGCAACCTCTCCTATCCCCAGAGGGGACTGAGGTACCGTTCCAAGAGAATGTACCATACACCGAGACACCAAGGTGTTTAAGCCAAAAATTTCGCCCTCGATCATTCAGTGAACTGATTGGCCTCAATGTGGTTGCTCAGTCCCTCTTGTATTCCTCTTGCAAAGGAAAGATTGCTCCAATGTACTTGTTCCATGGACCCCGGGGTACAGGCAAGACTTCTACGGCACGCATTTTTGCTGCTGCCCTAAATTGCCTCTCTCTCGAAGAGCAAAGGCCATGTGGGTTCTGTAAAGAGTGTGTCATTCTCTTCTCTGGGAGGAGCAGGGACGTAAAAGAAATTGATGCAGCAAAAATGGATCGTTTGGGCCGCGTAAAGGCACTTCTCAAGAGTGCATCTCTTGTCCCATACTCGTCACGCTTCAAGGTTTTCATAGTTGATGAATGCCATCTGTTGCTAGAAGATGCCTGGTCGGCAATAGTAAAGAGTCTTGATGAGCCATACCGGCATGCTGTCTACATTATGATTACCTCTGATCTAGATAGCTTACCTCGCACTTCCGTCACACATTGCCAGAAGTTCCATTTTCCGAAGATAAAGGTTGCAGATATTGTCAACAGGTTGGAGAGAATCTGCGTAGATGAAGGGTTAGAATTTGACCATGATGCGTTGCACTTCATTGCTGCAAAGTCTAATGGTTCTCTTAGAGATGCTGAAATAATGCTGGATCAACTTAGTTTGCTTGGGAAGAGGGTCACGATTTCTCTTGTGCATGAACTTGTGAGTAGTACTACCTATAGTAATGACTATTGCCAGTTACACAGTATAATCATGTTTCTACATTTGTTATTTGCAGGTAGGATTGGTTTCTGATGATGAGTTGATTGAGTTGCTTGATCTAGCACTGTCATCGGACACAACCAATACAGTTAGACGAGCTCGGGAACTTATGGCGTCGTCAGTTGATCCCCTGCAGCTGGTCTCTCAGCTGGCAAACCTTATTATGGACATTCTCTCAGGACGATGCCAATCTGCGGTAACTGAAGTCAGCAAAAGTTTCTTGGGAAGATATGCGTGTATGTATTCTTTCCTTGAATGGATTTTTCTACTTTCACATATTATCATTAACGACTGCAGGCTCAATGCATTAATTGATAATATGGAGTGTTTTGTGTTCTCATTTTTTTTACCCTCTATATTGTCAAATCAGTAATGGTATGGCATGTTCTGATAACCAGTGCATTTGGAACTATGAAAAGTTTGCTATCCACATACCCTTCGGTTCCCCTAAGTTTCTTTACCCTTGCTATTTTCCAATGATCTTGCAGTGGCAGATGTTGGTATAGAGAAACTAAGACATGCACTCAAAATACTGTCAGAAACTGAAAAACAGTTGAGGACATCAAGAAATAAGGCAACTTGGGTTACTGTTGCACTTTTGCAGTTTGGCAGTTCTGAATCTGACATAGTAGCAGAAACAAATGACATGCATGCACGCTCAGCAACAGGATATACAGGTAAGCACACTCAAATATATTACTCCCTCCGATCCATATTAATTGTCACTGATTTAGTACAACTTTGTACTAAATCAGTGACAATTATGTGGATCCGAGGGAGTATGTGTACTTGTGCCTGTACAGAATGATAGTTTAATATTTCTGATGTTATGTGCAGATGACTGGGTATCCAAGGTAAACTCAAGCTCCAATTTCTGCGATGCGTGTAACAGCAATAAGTCCAACTGTTCCGAGA